>NC_091183.1:13915499-14155215 GCF_040958095.1 Procambarus clarkii
AGTTTTCATGAATTAATTATTTTTCGACTACCTAACCTACCTAACCTAACCTAACTTTTTCGGCTACCTAACCTAACCTGACCTATAAAGTAAGTAATTATCAAAAGAAGGCACCAAACCGGGAAGGCTATGTAGCACCATCAAATACGCAAAATAATCAGAGGGCGCTAAATATCACCAAGGATGCCAATACGAGAACAAAAACGCATAAGGCGAACGATATCAAAAGTATCTGAGTCATCAAGAATTCTATCGAGGTACAGGTGACCGCGAGGGGGGGTCGGAAAGCAAGACACACGCTCGTCCTGGAAGTCAGGACATTCAAGAAGGACATGCACGACCGTAAGAGGGACAATGCAACTAGGACAATAAGGAGCAGGGCGGCGCTCCATCAAGTGACCATGGGTTAAGCGAGTATTGCCAATACGCAACCTCGCCAGAGCTGTTTCCCACCGCCGGTTACGGTGGAAGGAGGACGGCCACGAGGAAACACAACATTTAAGAGTACGTAGCTTGTTACCAGTAACAGACAACCAAGAAGCCTGCCAACGGGTAAGGACGGAGGAATGGATAACCGGGTAAAAGTCGGAATACGGAATGCCTTTACAAGAGATGGGACAAGAGCGGACAGCTTCCTTGGCGGCAGCATTCGCACGCTCATTTAAAGACACACCAATATGGTTGGGAACCCAACAAAACTCAACCGACTTAAATTTACTGTGAACGAGAAACAGCCAATGCTGGATCTCGACAACTACTGGATGAACCGGATTAAAGGACCCTAGAGCCATGAGGGTACTACGAGAGTCAACAACAACTACAAAGGAAGACTGATAACGAGAAAGCAGGAGACGAAGAGCATAGAGAATAGCATAAAGTTCCGCTGTAAAGATGCTAGTCTCCGGAGGCAAGCGACACATATAAGTGCGATCAGGAAAAACAGCAGAGTAGCCAACACCGTCCGCTGACTTAGACCCATCGGTGAAGACAGAAACGGAGCGGGAGTGAGAAGAAAAGTGCTCGAGGAAAAGGCGTTTTAGAACCGTAGGAGGGGTAAAAGCTTTAGTGATACGGGTCAAGGATGTACAAAACCGCGGAAGAGGGACCCTTCACGGTGACAAAGAAGGAACAACACGAGGAGAAACATCAGAAATACGAACGGAAAGAGAATCCTGTAGGCGAGATAACCGGACAGAAAGAGGGAGGTGTTGAAGAGGAACAGGAACCGCAGGAGGGGTAAAAGTTAAAGCACGACAGAGGCGAGAGGAAGGATGATGCAAGGACCGCGCCAGATAGCGAAGACAGTAGCGATCACGGCGGTCCTGGAGAGACAGGAAGCCAGTGTCAACATACAAGCTAAGGATGGGAGTCGAACGAAAGGCACCAGAACTGAGGCGCAACCCAGTATGGTGCAAAGCATCAAGACTGCGAAGAGTAGAAGGAGAAGCAGACGAGTAAGCAGGGCAACCATAATCGAGCTTAGACAGGACGAGAGAGGAATGTAAAGCAAGGAGAGTGCGCCTATCTCCCCCCCCAAGGAGTATGGGACAAGACCCAAAGGAGGGTAAGGGCCTTAGAGCACTCAACACGGAGGTAAGAGATATGGGGAGACCAAGACAAACGAGTGTCAAGGAATAACCCCAAAAGCTTCGCGGAATCTTTGTATTCAAGGGGATGACCATAAAGTGACAAAGAGGGACGAAGAACAACCCGTTTCCGCGTAAAAGTCATGGCACAAGTCTTAGAAGTAGAGAACTTGAAGCCATGATCTGTGGCCCAAGACGACACGGCATCAATTGCAAGTTGAAGCCGGCGTTGAAGGAGAGGCGAATCATCACCCTGACAACAAAGGGTAAGATCATCGACATAGAGAGCGGAGAAGACACCAGAAGGAAGAGAGGAAAGAAGACCATTGAGGGCAACTAGAAAAAGAGTAGTGCTCAGAACACTACCCTGGGGCACACCTTCGTATTGCTGAAAAGAGGGAGAGAGAGCGGTACCAAGGCGCACCCGAAAGGAACGACGAGAGAAGAAGCTGCGGAGAAAGAGAGGGAGATGACCACGAAGGCCAAAAGAATGAAGTTGAGATAGGATATGATAACGCCAAGTGGTGTCGTAAGCCTTTTCCAGGCCAAAAAAGACGGCAACAACGGAGGTCTTCGCAGCAAAAGCAGTACGAATATAGACCTCCAAGTTCACAAGGACATCTGTCGTGCTGCGGCACTTGCGGAAACCAAATTGAGAAGGGGAGAGGAGGTGATGGTGTTCCAGGAACCACATCAGACGAACGTTAACCATACGTTCAAAGAGTTTGCAGACACAACTTGTGAGAGCAATAGGGCGAAAGTCCTTAGGGGAAGTACCCAGAGACCCCGGTTTGCGAACAGGGAGGACAATGGCATCGAGCCAGTCCTCAGGGACTGACGACGACTCCCAGATCCGATTATACAGACCCAGTAAATACTGAGACGTGCTCGGAGGGAGATGGCGAAGCATCTCATAATGAATACCATCGGAGCCCGCCGCCGTAGAACCGCAGAGGGCCAGGGCAGAACGAAGTTCAGAGAGAGAGAAGGGATCATTATAGGGAAGCTGAAGATGAGTGCAGAAATCTAAAGGACGAGACTCAAGGAAAGGTTTACGAAGAAGGAAAGATTGGGGAAGATGAAGACCAGAGCTAACAGAAGAAAAGTGGGAACCCAGTTCGGAAGCGACCTGCAACGGGTCCGCCACAAGAGTATCATGGAGGTGAAGGACCGGTTGAACATCGGGTACGAACTTACCCGCTATCATGCGGATACGCTTCCAGATCTGGGCCAGAGGGGTTTCGGACGTAATTGTTGAGACATAAGATGCCCAACATTCACGTTTAGCCGTACAGATGGCCCTACGGGCCACCGCACTCGCTTTCCGAAAGAAAAGAAAAGAATCGGTCGTCTGCCTACGGCGGTGCCTCCTCCAGGCTGCACGCTTACAGCGGACAGCCCGAGCACAGTCCGCATTCCACCAGGGAACGCACTTCCGTGGACCCCGAGAGGAAGAGCGAGGAATAGAGCGGAGGGCAGCATTGAAGACAGTGTCATGAAAAAGGAGGAGAGCGCGAGAGAGAGGCAGAAGGGAGAGGTCAGAGAGAGCAGCACTGAGGGTAAATAGGGTCCAGTATGCCTTAGCAAACTGCCACCTAGGGAAAGAGAGGGAAGGGCGAAAAGAGAAAAATGAAACAAGGATGGGGAAATGATCACTTCCATGGAGGTCATCAAGAACCTGCCACGTGAAATCTAAGTAAAGAGAAGAAGAGCAGAGAGAAAGATCAAGACAAGAAAGGGTGCGAGTCCGAGAGTCCAAATGAGTGGGCTCACCAGAATTCAGAAGAGACAGGGAAGAAGAGAGGAGAAACGGCTCAAGGAGGCGACCCCGGGTATTCGTCAGAACGTCACCCCAAAGAGAATGACGACAATTGAAGTCACCCAGCAGGAGCACAGGCTCCGGCAAGGAGTCTAGGAGGTGTTTCAAATCAGGAAGAGAGAGCGGGACACTCGGGGGGAGATAAATGGAACAAACTGTGTACCATTTCCCCAGAAAGATACGAGCAGCAGAACAATGGAGAGGCGAAGGAAAAAGTAAAGGAACAAAGGGAACATCAGCACGAATCAAGAGAGCAGAAGAATTAAAAGCCCCAGCAATGGCTGGTGGGGGGGAGAGAAAGGAATAGCCACGAAAACGACCAGGACGAGCACCAAGCATTGGCTCCTGGAGACAGACACAAAGGGGCGAAAACCGCGAAATCAGAAGTTGGAGTTCGAGGAAATTGGCGTAATAACCTCGAACGTTCCATTGAAGAATGGACAACGACGAGAAGAGAAAGGGCAAAAACAGAGAACAAGGAAGAAACAAAGGCGAAAGAGCAACAGAGCACGTTAAAGAATATTAGGGTCGGGATCAGGGTCAGCAAAGTCAGGGTTAGGGGGCATGGGTAAACTGAGCAAAGACGGAGGGAAGGAAACGGGAGAACAGATCAGAGGTGGGCGGGCGGGGTCCGGAGGAGGAGGAGGAGGAGGAGGAGGAGGAAGAGGAGGAGACAACGGAGAGGAGCAGTCAAGGACAGCAGCAGGAAGAGGGGGAGTAGAAAGAGGGGAGCGCACCCCAGCAAGAGCAGCAACCGAAAGGGAAGCAGGGGCCAAAGAAACCTCCATAGCAGGAACAGGGGGCGCAATCACTGAAACGGGAGGGGAAGGAGCAACAGAGCCAGGAGGAGGAGCTGAGGAAGAAAGCGAAGCCTTTTTACCCGCCGGGGAAGAGGAAAGAGAGGAGTCAGGCTTACGCTTCTGACTTAAAGAGACTGGTGTCCCAGCAACTACGTACCGGGCAACGGATTCCAGTGTCTCAACAGGAGAAGCTGAACGAGAGCACACACGACGGCCGTTAGGAGAGCGATGGACATCCGCCCACACCGACAGGCGGTGGGGAGAGCCGATAGATGGAGGAAGAGGATGGGAAGGAGGATCGGAGGGGGACGAGGAAGAAGACACAGGAGACATGACAGACCGGGTTGAAAGAAGGGGAACCCCAGACAGAGGACCAGGAGGGGGACCCCATGGGACAGAACACAAAGGGACAGAGGAGGGGGCAGTGGGCGTATCAGGGTCCAAGGCCCGGAAACGGTTGAGAGTCTGAGGAAGGTGGGAAGGACGAGGAGAGGAAGAACGCAACACGCGAGCATAAGAGATATTAGCATAAGGCGGGAGCTGGCGAACCTGGCGCCTCGCCTCAGGAAAAGATAAACGCTCCCGGTGCTTCAGGTTTAGGACGGCTGCCTCAAGCTTGTAATGGACACAGGCACGGGAGAAGGTAGGATGGGCCTCACCGCAGTTGAGGCAACGAGCTTGGGGAGAAGTGCACTCCGACTTAGAGTGACCTTCACTCCCACACAAAGGACAGAGAGAGACAGTCCCAGAGCAGCCGAGGGCACCATGCCCAAACCTCCAGCACTTGTTACAAAGTCGAGAAGGAATATACTCCTGGACAGAGCACCTAGCACCAGCAAGAATGACAGAGGATGGAAGGGTCCTACCATCAAAGGTGATCTTCACAACGCGAAGGGGTTGACGGCGACGACCACGAGGGGGACGAGTAAACGAGTCAACCTGGAGGACAGAATGGCCTTGGGCATCAAGGATATGCCGAATATCATCGTGGCAATCCTGCAGATTCCGAACACCGGTTGCAACATGGGGTGGGAGGAGAATAGTGCCAACACTGGCATTCATCTGAACGTTCTTGGAGACCCGAACAGGGATCTCGCCAAGGCAAGATAAGGCAGCCAAGCGGGAAGCCGCATCCTGAGAAGGAGCAGCAACGACACGTGTACCGAGACGAGTGGGGTTGAAAGTAACAGACGTATCCACGGAATCTACAAGATGCCGATGGAGGGAGAAATCGTCAGGAGGCGCAGAATCAAGAGGGAGGAGATCAAAGTATTTGGCCCATGAAGCAGGACCAAACAAGGCCTGATACGCATCAGCACGGGAAGGAATCGAGCGAGTGCGGTTGGGGCGCGAACGGCGTTGAGAACCCCTAGAGAGAGAGAGGGGTCAAAAGGCGCAGTAGTCACAACGAAAAACTTAGCCACACATTGGGACGAAGTGGTCACCACCGGGGGCTGGAGGCTCGACCCAACCACAGAGGAGGGAGGGGAGCTGGGGGAAGAAGTCAGGACGGTCAAAAGAGGAGCAAGGTCGGGGCCCAACGCAGCGGGAGCTACAGAGCCTGAACTTCCAATACAGGCCGACTCGGGAGCTTGGTCGCCCACCCCACGAGCCTGAGAGGGTACAACGGAAACATTCAACGACATAGAGACGAAAAGTGATAAATTCATCCACGAATGTGCCCCCATACCCACCATGGAGCCACAATTAGAGGCAGGACACCCAACAGGAAGCTATCGCCGATCATGCCGGGGCCCCCTAGGGGTGCGTCGTGAGTATATGCCCCACAAACGCCACCTTAAGAACCGTCAGTCCGTCGAGATCGGGTTCAGCGACGAAAGGGGGATTGACAATAAAAGGTTCCCCTCGCTCGAGACGTTGGGTACTACAGTTCTACGGGTGCAAGAGTATGCCTCCTCAAGCACCCGGGCGTCAAAATAGAAGAAGTCCAAAGAAATAATCCAAAACAAGCAAAAGGTCGGCAGGAAACGACAAGCAGATAGGAGAAGAGGTGGGAAAAAACGAAACATAAGGAAAAGGAAAAGCGATCCGGCACAATTGGAGAAGACAGCAGCAGGAGTGCAAGGCCAGAAAAGGACAGAGGACTGCCCAACTGAGCATCACACTCCGGCAGCCGTCCACGAAGCCCCCTCACGACGCCAACGGGCCGGATGGGGAGGGGGTAATAATTTCTGTAATGAATGCGAGACGCGGGTTGGGGGGAAGCGACGATGCTATTGTTGAGCGAGCGTGCCTGGACAGCGGACGAGAGAGAAGGGTCCTGGCGTCAAGAGTAGCGAGACACGTGGCGATTGGGAGTTATCAGCAAGAATTACACTGATACCCAACTAATAGTGAATAATTATTCTTCCACGTGCTCCATAGTGCTCGGACAACCAATAACGCGTCTATAATTAAAAGTCAAAACCCACAAATACGTGTACAACGCCGTGAAAGTTTGGGACTGGCAGACGCGATATCGGCAGACTTCAGTAGTAACTACTCTCACATTAAGTATAGTTTCTTTCTTGATGCATCATTTAAGATTGTATATTTGTGAGTAGTCTGTCATTACATAGTGAGACGACCCCATATCCAACGTTAGTACCACATTGGTGTTTTCTTCTATTTTCATGAATATTGAGATTAAAAGTAGCCTATTCCAATGCTACTTAATATTCTTTAAATTTCAGCTCGTATGTGAGGAGTCAACGAGTCGTTAACATCATTCGTGTTATTCACCTCTAATGATCACGAGGACGAATCACAAACGATGTCATAGAATTCGTCTTAAAGCTAAGACTTTTCGTACACATTTAATTCTTCTAATTTGATCATTATACAAATTTCCAAGATTATTATATTGAATATTCTTACCATATATGATGACTGGAAATTTATGTGTTTACTTAGATGGTTGCTCCGTAATTTAATAATCATTAATATTCACAATTTGAGTTCACATATTTGACTCTATAGTATTTCAGATCATAATATTATTTACTCAACAATGAACTGGTGACGAACCACACTAGTTCCTAGACGTATATGAAGTTCTAGCAATACCCCCCCAATGTAGGCGTTTGAGGCTCTGACTTTAGTTAATTAATCATACAGTCCATTCTTTATTTTAAGTGATTATTCTTTCTAATACTTATCCATAGACACTGGTTCTTCAGTGTTTTTCTAATGATCACTTTTATAGTTTCCCTCTTTTCTCAAAAGTGGGTGGTCCTTCGTTATTAAATTAAATAAGTAAATAATTGAATAATTGAGTCAAGCCCCAGATATCACACAATATCAACCATTTGAAGCCATACTTCCCAGAGGAGCAAGAGAATGCGAGATTGAAGGGAGTAACACAGTCGCAAGAAGGGAAATTGGTTCTGTGTATGGAGATGAGCCAAGTGTTGCCAGCAGAGGAAGGAAAGTGGGCCCGTGCCGATGGTACGCGCCTGTCAAATACAGAAAGTTTGATACATCTAGAGGAGAGGCTGCGTCATCTGGATAAAGGGAAAAGGAGAAATCTAGTGACCCTGATAAGAAAGAACAAGTCACTCTTTACAGATGTGCCCCGACGGCACAAGAGTGTGGTGCACTAGGTGGACGTGTGCGGAGGAAAGCCAATCAAGCAGAGTGCTTATCGGGTGAGTCCTGAGAAGAGGAAGATTATGCGACAGGAGGTGGAATATCTGCTAGCGAATGATATCGCTGAGCCCAGCAACGGTGAGTGGAGCTCGCTCTGTGTGCTGGTCAAGAAGAGTGACGGATCATATCCGTCACTAATGGTTGCCTGATTAAAATAACGTTTGTTTGACTAAATTAACGTTTGGCTTACTAAATTACCGCATGCTTGAAAAAATTAACGCTTGTCTGACTATATTAACGCTTGCATGACAAAATTACGGCATGCCTGCCAATAACATGCTTGCTTGACAAAATTAACGCTTGCCTGATTAAATTAACGCTTCCCTGACTAAATTAATGCTTGCCGGAGTGAATTAAAGCTTGGCTGATTATATTTACGCTTAGCTGACTAAATTTACGCTTGTCTGTTTAAATTTATGCGTATCTGTCTTAATTACCGTTTGCCTTGCTAAATTTACACGTGTATGAACTAATTAGCGAATGCCTGGCTAAATTTACGCTTGTCCGGGTAAAATTACGCTAGCTTGGAAACATTCAACAGTCTCCGTGGTGTAGTGGTAAGACACTCGCCTGGCGTTCCGCGAGCGCTATGTCATGGGTTCGTATCCTGGCCGGGGAGGATTTACTGGGCGCAATTCCTTAACTGTAGCCTCTGTTTAACGCAACAGTAAAATGTGTACTTGGATGAAAAAACGATTCTTCGCGGCAGGGGATCGTATTCCAGGGACCATAGGATTAAGGACTTGCCCGAAACGCTACGCGTACTAGTGGCTGTACAAGAATGTAACAACTCTTGTATATATCTCAAAAAAAAAAAAAAAAAAAAAAAAAAAAAAAAAAAAAAATACGATAGCCTGATTAAATTTACGCTTGCCTGACAAAATATAAACTTGATTGATAGAATTTACGCTTTCCTGACAAAATTTATGCATGCCTGACTAAAGTAACACTTTTCGGAATAAATTACGCTTGCCTGACTAAATTAATGCTTTTTTGAATAAATTAACGCTTGCCTGACTAAATTAATGCTTTTCTGAATAAATTAACGCTTGCCTGAGTAAATTAACGCTTGCCTGACTAAATTATTACTTGAATTACTAAATTATTATTTACCTGACTAAACTATTACTTGACTGTCTAAATTATTACATGCTGGACTAAATTATTACTTGCCTTATTAATTCAATTATTACTTGCCTGACTAAATTAACTTTTGCCTGACTAAATTTACGCTTGCCTGACTAAATTTACGCTTGCTTGACTAAACTTACGCTTGCCTGACTAAATTAACGCTTGCCTGACAAAATTTAAGAGTGACTGAATAAATTTGCGCGTTCTTGACTAAATTGACGCATGCTTGGCTAATTTTATGGTTTTCTTGCTAAATTTTCACTTGCATGCCTATATTTACGCTTGCCTGAATAGGTTTAGGCTTGCCTGACTATATTTACGCTTGCATGACTACATTTATACTTGCCTGACTACAATTACTCTTGCCTGACTATATTTACGGTTGGCTGCCAAATATACACTTGCCTTACTAGAATGACGCTTGCCTGACTAAATTGACGCTTGACTGACTAGATTAACTCTTGCCTGACTAAAATAACGCCTGCCTGACTAAGTTAACCCTAGCGTGACTAAATAATTACATGCATGACAAAAGTATTACTTGCCTGAATAAATTATTTCTGTACTGACTAAATTATTACTTACCTGACTAAATTATTACTGACCCGACTAAATTATTATGTGCCGAACTAAATAAAATCTTAGATGACTAAAATTTCGCTTGCCTGACTAAAATTTCGTTTCCCTGGGTAAATTTACACTTGCCTGGCTAAATTTCCGCTAGCTTAGGTAAATGTAAGCGTGCCTGACTACATTTAATCTTGCCTGACAACATTTACTCCTGCATGACTATATTTGCGCATGGCTGACAAAATATACGCTTGCCTTACTAGATTAACACTTGCCTGACTAGATTAACGCTTACCTGAATAGATTACCGCTACCCGACCAGATTAATGCTTGCCTGACTACATTTAAGTTGGCCTGACTCCATTTACGCTTTCCTGACTACATTTACGCCTACCTGACTAAATTTATGCGTGCTGACTAAATTGTTGTGTCTGATTAAATATACGCCTGCATGACTAAATTAACGGCCACCTGACTAAATTATCCTATGCCTGGCTAAATATATGCTTTCCTGGTTAAATTTACGTATGTCTGGCTATATTTACACTTGCCTGACTAAATTTACGCTTGCCTAATTATATTTAGGCTTTCCTGGCTAAGTTTATGCGTGTCTGATTACATTTACGCGTACCTGACATATATATATTGTTTGCCTGGCTAAATATACGCGTGCCTGATTTAATTAGCGTTTCGCTAAACAAATTGACGCTTGCCAAGCTTAAATTATGCTGGCTTGGAAAAATTTACGCTTTCCTGATTATTTTAACGCTTGCCTGACTATTATCGCTTGCCTAACTAAACTATTGGTTGCCAAATTAAAATAACGCTTGTCTTGATAAATTATCGCGTGCTTGACTAAATTTACGCTTGCCTGACTACATTTACGCGTGTCTGACTAAATTTACGGGTGTTTGAATTAATTTACGCGTACCTGACTAAATTTACATGTGCCTGAATAACTTTACGCGTGTCCGAACAAATTATTGCATGACTGATTAAATTGACTTTTGCTTTGCTAAATCTACGGATGCCGGGCTAAATTTAAGCTTGCCTGACTAAATTACCGCTTGTCTAACAAAATGAACGCTTGCCTAGCTAATATTACGCTTCTCTGGCTAAATTTCCACTTGCCTGACTAAATTCACGCTTGCTTTGTTAAATTTAGTCTTGCCTGATTAAATTTATGCTTGCCTGAATTAATTTACGCTTGCCATTTTATATTTACGCTTGCCTGACTAAATTTATTCGTGGGTGGCTATATTTATGCGTACCTGACTTAAAAAGTGTTTGCCTGACTAAATTTACACGCTCCATACTTAATTATTGTTTGCCTGACAACATATACGCTTGCCTGAATAAATTTACGCTTCACTGACTAAACTAACATTTTACTGACTAGATTAACGCTTGCTTGACAAGATTTACGCTTGCATGACTAAATTATGCTTGCCTGACTAGATTAACGCTTGCATAACTAAATTAACGTTTGCCGGAGTAAATTAACGCTTGCCTGCGTAAATTAACGCCTGCCTAACTAAATTAACGCTTGCCTGAATAAATTATTACTTGCCTGACTAAATTATTACTTGCCTGACTAAATTATTACTTGCCTGACTAAATTATTACCTGCCTGACTTAATTGATAGTTAGAATAAATACTTGCCTGATTAAATTATTACTTGCTTGACTAAACATATAGTTGCTTTAATAAATTAATACTTGCCTGAGTAAATTAATATTTGCCTGACGAAAATATTACTTGACTGACAAAAATAATACGTGCATGATTAAATAATTACTTGCCTTACTAAATAAATACTTGGCTGAATAAATAATTACTTGCCTGACTAATCTAAGGCTTGCCTGACTAAATTAATGCTTACCTGACAAATGCTTGCCAGACTAAATTGATGCTTGCCTGACTAAAGTAAAGCTTACATGACTAAATTATTATTTGGCATACAAAATTTACGCTTACCTGAATATATTACCGCTTGACTGACAAAATTAACGCTCACCTGACGATATTAAACCTTGCCTGACTAAATTTACGTTTGCCTGACTTAATTATTGCCTAGTTGACTAAAATTCTTACATGACTAAAATAACGCCTGACTGACTACATATACGCTTGCCGGAGTATATTTACGATGCCCTGACTACATTTACACTTGCCTGACTACATTTACGCTTGCTTCATTACATTTACTCTTGCCTGACTATATTTACGCTTGCCTTACTAGATTTACCCTTACCTAACTATATTTCCTTTTGCCTGACTACGTTTACGCTTGCCTGACTACATTTACTCTTGCCTGAGAAAATTTACGACGGCCTGACTATATTTACGCTTCCCTGAGTAAATTTACGATAGTCTGACTAGTCTTACGCTTACCTGACTAAATTTACGCTTTCCTCATTTCATTTGTGCTTGCGTGACTAAAATTACGTTTTCCTGACTACATTTACGCTAGCCTAACTATATTTACGAAAGCTTAACTACATTTTCGCCTATATGACTACATTTACACTCACATGACTACATTTAAGCTTGCCTGACTAAATTTACTCTTGCCTTCGTAAATTTACGATGGCCTGAATACATTTACGCTTGCTTGGTTACATTTACGCTTGCTAAACTACATTTACTCTTCCCTAACCATATTTAAGCTTGCCTGACTACATTTACGCTTGCCTGACTACATGTACGCTTTGCTCACTACATTTATGATTGCCTGACAAAAATTACGCTTGCTTGACTACATTTACGCTTGCTTGATTATTTTTATGATGGTATGACTACATTTACGCTTGCCTGAATTCATTTATGTTTGCCTGACTAAATTTACGCGTGCCTGACTAAATTTAAGATTGCCTGACTACATTTACGCTTGCCTTGCTACATTTACGCTTGCCTGAGGATATTTACGATGTCATAACTACATTTACCCTTGCCTGACTATATTTACGCTTGCCTTGCTACATTTACGCTTGACTGAGTATATGTACGATAGCTTGACTACATTTACGTTTGCATAACTACATTTACGCTTGCCTGAGTATATTTACTCTTGCCTGCCTGTATTTACTCTGCTTGACTATATTTACGTTTGCCTGACTTTATTAACCCTTGCCTGACTAAATTTACGCTTGCCTGACTACATTTATTTTTGCCTGAGTAAATTTACGATGGCCTGACTACAATTTCGCTTGCCTTAGTAAATGTACGATGGTTTAACTACATTTAATCTTGCCTGAGTAAATTTACGATGACCTGACTACATTTACGTTTGCATAACTACATTTACGCTTGTTTGACTACATTTACGCTTGTTTGACTACGTTTACGCTTGTTTGACTACATTTACGGGTGCCTAACTAAATTTTCGCTTGCCTGTCAACATTTACGCTTGCCTGACTATATTTATGCCTGCATGAAAATGTTTACGGTGGCCTGACTATATTTACGCTTTTCGATTACATTTACGCTTGCCTGAGTATATTTACGATGGCCGGACTATATTTACGCTTGCCTGAATATATTTACGCTTCATTGACTACATTTACCCTTGTCTGACTACATTTACGCTTGCCTGACTACATTTACTCTTCCCTGACTAAATTCAAGCTTGCCTGACTATATTTACGCTTACCTGACTGCATTTACGCTTGCATGATTATATTTATGGTGGCCTGACTAAATTTACGCTTGTCTGACTACATTTACGTTTGCCTGACTACTTTTACGCTTGTCTGACTACATTTACACTTGTCTCACAACATTTACGTTTGCCTGACTACATTTACTCTTGCCTGACACCATTTACCAATGCCTGACTACATTTACGCTTGGCTGACTATATTTACAGTGGCATGACTACATTTACGCTTGCTTGACTACATTTACGCATCCCTGACTACATTTACGCTTTCTTCACGACGTTTATGCCTGCCTGACTAAAATTACGCTTGCCTGAATAAATTTACGTTTGACTGACTACATTTACGCTTGCGTGAATAAATTTACGCTTGCCTCTCTACATTTATGCTTGCCTGAGTATACTTACGATGCTTTGACTATATTTATGCAAGCATGACTACTTTTACGCTCTCCTGACTTAATTTACGCCTGCCTCATTACATGTATGTATGCCTGACCAAAAATACACTTGCTTGACAACATTTACGCTTGCCTGACAACATTTACCCTTGTCTAACAACATTTACGCTTGCCTGACTACATTTACATCCCCTGACAAAATTTACTCATGCCTGACTTCATTTACGCTTGTCTGACTACATTTACGCTGGCCTCTCTACATTTCCCCTTGCCTGAGTATTCTTACGATGCCTTGACTTCATTTACGCTTGCCTGACTACATTTACGCATGCCTGACTACATTTAATCTTGCCTGCCTGCATTTACTCTGCTCGACTATATTTACGTTTGCCTGACTTCATTAACCCTTGCCTGACTAAATTTACGCTTGCCTGACTACATTTATTTTTGCCTGAGTAAATTTACGATGGCCTGACTACAATTTCGCTTGCCTTAGTAAATGTACGATGGGTTAACTACATTTAATCTTGCCTGAGTATATTTACGATAGTATATAATACATTTACGCTTGCCTGACTACATTTACGCTTGCTTGACTACATTTGCTCCTGCTTCACTATTTTCGCTTGCCTGAGTACAATTACCCTTACATGACTAAATTTACGCTTGCCTGACTATATTTACGCTTGCCTGACTACATTTACTCCTGCCTGAGTAAATTTACGCTTTTCTCACTACTTTTATGATTGCATCAATAAAATTACGCTTGCCTGAATAAATTTACGCTACCCTCTCTACATTTACGCTTGCTTCTCTACATTTACGTTTGCCTCTCTACATTTTCGCTTGACTGAGTATATTTACGATAGCTTGACTACATTTACGTTTGCTTAACTACATTTACGCTTGCTTGACTCGTTTATGTTTGCATGACTACATTTATGCTTTCCTGACTACATTTACGCTTGCCTGGCTAAATTTACGCTTGCCTGACTACATTTACGCTTGCCTGACTACATTTACGCATTCCTGACTCTATTAACGCTTGCCTGACTATATTTACCGTGGACTGACAATATTTACGCTTCCTTGACTACATTTACTTTTACCTGACTACATTTACGCCTGCCTAATTACATTTACGCTTGCCTGACAAAATTTTACGCTTGCCTGACTATATTTACCTTTGCCTGACTACATTTACGCTTGCCAGATTATATTTACGGTGGCCTGACTACATTTACGCTTCCCTGACTACACTTACTTTTGCCTGACTATATTTACTCTTACCTGACTACATTTATTCTTGCCTGACCACATTTACCAATGCCTTACTACATTTACGCTTGCCTGACTATATTTACGGTGGCCTGACTACATTTACGCTTTTTTTTTACTACAATTAAGCATCCCCGACTACATTTACGCTTGCTTGACAACATTTACGATTTTCTGGCTTAATTTGCGCTTTCATCACTACATTTATGTCTTCCTGACTAAAGTAAGCAAGTAAGTAATTATCAAAAGAAGGCACCAAACCGGGAAGGCTATGTAGCACCATCAAATGCGCAAAATAATCAGAGGGCGCTAAATATCACCAAGGATGCCAATACGAGAACAAAAACGCATAAGGCGAACGATATCAAAAGTATCAGAGTCACCAAGAATTCTATTGAGGGACAGGGGACCGCGAGGGGCGGTTGGAAAGCAAGACACACGCTCGTCTTGGAAGTCAGGACATTCAAGAAGGACATGCACGACCGTAAGAGGGACAATGCAACTAGGACAATAAGGAGCAGGGCGGCGCTCCATCAAGTGACCATGGGTTAAGCGAGTATGGCCAATACGCAACCTCGCCAGAGCTGTTTCCCACCGCCGGTTACGGTGGAAGGAGGACGGCCACGAGGAAACACAACATTTAAGAGTACGTAGCTTGTTACCAGTAACAGACAACCAAGAAGCCTGCCAACGGGTAAAGACTGAGGAATGGATAACCGGGTAAAAGTCGGAATACGGAATGCCTTTACGAGAGATGGGACAAGAGCGGACAGCTTCCTTGGCGGCAGCATCCGCACGCTCATTTAAAGACACACCAATATGGCTGGGAACCCAATAAAACTCAACCGACTTAAATTTACTGTGAACAAGAAACAGCCAATGCTGGATCTCGACAACTACTGGATGAACCGGATTAAAGGACCCGAGAGCCATGAAGGCACTACGAGAGTCAACAACAACTTCAAAGGAAGACTTACAACGAGAAAGCAGGAGACGAAGAGCATAGAGAATAGCATAAAGTTCCGCTGTAAAGATGCTTGTCTCCGGAGGCAAGCGACACATATAAGTGCGATCAGGAAAAACAACACAGTAGCCATCACCATCTGCAGACTTAGACCCATCGTTGAAGACAGAAACGGAGCGGGAGTGAGAAGAAAAGTGCACGAGGAAAAGGCGTTTTAGAACCGTAGGAGGGGTAAAAGCTTCAGTGATACGGGTCAAGGATGCACAAAACCGCGGAAGAGGGACTCTCCAAGGGGGCAAAGAAGGAACAACACCAGGAGAAACATCAGAAATACGAACGGAAAGAGAATCCTGTAGGCGAGATAACCGGACAGAAAGATGGAGGTGGTAAAGAGGAACAGGAACCGCAGGAGGGGTAAAAGTTAAAGCACGACAGAGGCGAGAGGAAGGATGTTGCAAGGACCGCGCAAGATAGCGAAGACAGTAGCGATCACGGCGGTCCTGAAGAGAAAGGAAGCCAGTGTCAACATACAAGCTAAGGATGGGAGTCGAACGAAAGGCACCAGAACTGAGGCGCAACCCAGTATGGTGCAAAGCATCAAGACGGCGAAGAGTAGAAGGAGAAGCAGACGAGTAAGCAGGGCAACCATAATCGAGCTTAGACAGGACGAGAGGAATGTAAAGCAAGGAGAGTGCGCCTATCTGCCCCCCAAGAAGTATGGGACAAGACCCGAAGGAGGGTAAGGGCCTTAGAGCACTCAACACGGAGGTAAGAGATATGGGGAGACCAAGACAAACGAGTGTCAAGGAATAACCCCAAAAGCTTCGCGGAATCCTTGTATTCAAGGGGATGACCATAAAGTGAGAAAGAGGGACGAAGATCAACCCGTTTCCGCGTAAAAGTCATGGCACAAGTCTTAGAAGTAGAGAACTTGAAGCCATGATCGGTGGCCCAAGACGACACGGCATCAATTGCAAGTTGAAGCCGGCGCTGAAGGAGAGGCGAATCATCACCCTGAAAGCAAAGGGTAAGATCATTGACATAGAGAGCGGAGAAGACACCAGAAGGAAGAAAGCAAAGAAGACCATTGAGGGCAACCAGAAAAAGAGTAGTGCTCAGAACACTACCCTGGGGCACACCTTCGTGTTGCTGAAAAGAGGCAGAGAGCGCGGTACCAAGGCGCACATGAAAGGAACGACGGGAGAGGAAGCTGCGGAGAAAGAGAGGGAGATGACCACGAAGGCCAAAAGAATGAAGTTGAGATAGAATATGATATCGCCAAGTGGTGTCGTAAGCTTTTTCCAGGTCAAAAAGGACGGCAACAACAGAGGTCTTCGCAGCAAAAGCAGGACGAATATAGACCTCCAAGTTCACCAGGACATCTGTCGTGCTGCGGCACTTGCGGAAACCAAATTGAGAAGGGGAGAGGAGGTGATGGTGTTCCAGGAACTACATCAGACGGACGTTAACCATACGTTCAAAGAGTTTGCAGACACAACTTGTGAGAGCAATAGGGCGAAAGTCCTTAGGGGAAGTACCCAGAGACCCCGGTTTGCGAACAGGGAGGACAACGGCATCGAGCCAGTCCTCAGGGACTGACGACGACTCCCAGATCCGATTATACAGACTCAGTAAATACTGAGGCGTGCACGGAGGGAGATGGCGAAGCATCTCATAATGAATACCATCGGAGCCCGCCGCCGTAGAACCGCAGAGGGCCAGGGCAGAACGAAGTTCAGAGAGAGAGAAGGGATCATTATAGGGAAGTTGAAGACGAGTGCAGAAATCTAAAGGACGAGACTCCAGGACAGGTTTACGAAGAAGAAAAGATTGGGGAAGATGAAGACCAGAGCTAACAGAAGAAAAGTGGGAACCCAGTACGGAAGCGACCTGCAACGGGTCCGCCACAAGAGTATCATGGAGGTGAAGGACCAGTGAAACATCAGGAACAAATTTACCCACTATCTTGCGGATACGCTTCCAGATTTGGGCCAGAGGAGTTTCGGACGTAATTGTTGAGACATAAGATGCCCAACATTCACGTTTAGCCGTACGGATGGCCCTACGGGCCACCGCACTCGCTTTTCGAAAGAAATGAAAAGAATCGGTCGTCTGCCTACGGCGGTGTCTCTTCCAGGCTGCACGCTTACAGCGGACAGCCCGAGCACAGTCCGCATTCCACCAGGGAACGCACTTCCGTGGACCCCGAGAGGAAGAGCGAGGGATAGAGCGGAGGGCAGCGTTGAAGACAGTGTCATGAAAAAGGAGGAGAGCGCGAGAAAGAGGCAGAAGGGAGAGGTCAGAGAGAGTAGCACTGAGGGAAAATAGGGTCCAGTCCGCCTTAGCAAACTGCCACCTAGGGAAAGAGAGGGAAGGGCGAAAAGAGAAAATGGAAACAAGGATGGGGAAATGATCACTTCCATGGAGGTCATCAAGAACCTGCCACGTGAAATCTAAGTAAAGAGAAGAAAAGCAGAGAGAAAGATCAAGACAAGAAAGGGTGCGAGTCCGAGAGTCCAAATGAGTGGGCTCACCAGAATTCAGAAGAGACAGGGAAGAAGAGAGGAGAAACGGCTCAAGAAGGCGACCCCGGGTATTCGTCAGAACGTCACGCCAAAGAGAATGACGATAATTGAAGTCACCCAGCAGGAGCACAGGCTCCGGCAAGGAGTCTAGGAGGTGTTTCAAATCAGGAAGAGAAAGCGGGACACTCGGGGGGAGATAAATGGAACAAACAGTGTACCATTTCCCCACAAAGATACGAGCAGCAGAACAATGGAGAGGCGAAGGAAAAAGTAAAGGAACAAAGGGAACATCATCACGAATCAAAAGAGCAGAAGAATTAGAAGCCCCAGCAACAGCTGGGAGGTGGGGGGGGAGAAAGGAATAGCCACGAAAACGACCAGGACGAGCACCAAGCATCGGCTCCTGGAGACAGACACAAAGGGGCGAAAACCGCGAAATCAGAAGTTAGAGTTCGAGGAAATTGGTGTAATAACCTCGAACGTTCCATTGAAGAATGGACAACGACGAGAAGAGAAAGGACAAAAACAGAGAAGAAGGAAGAAACAAAGACGAAAGAGCAACAGAGCACGTTAAAGAATATCAGGGTCGGGATCAGGGTCAGCAAAGTCAGGGTTAGGGGGCATGGGTAAACTGAGCAAAGATGGAGGGAAGGAAATGGGAGAACAGATCAGAGGTGGGCGGACGGGGTCCAGAGGAGGAAGAGGAGGAGACAGCGGAGAGGAGCAGGCAAGGACAGTAGCAGGAAGAGGAGGGGTAGAAAGATGGGAGCGTACCTCAGCAAGGGCAGCAACTGAGAGGGAAGCGGGGGCTAAAGAAATCTCCATAGCAGGAACAGGGGGCGCAACCACCGAAATGGGAGGGGAAGGAGCGAGAGAGGCAGAAGTAGGGGCCGAGGAAGAAAGCGAAACCTTCTTACCCGCCGGGGAGGAGGAAGGAGAGGAGCCAGGTTTACGCTTCTGACGTAAAGAGACAGGTGTCCCAGCAACCACGTACTGGGCAACGGATTCTAGCGTCTCAACAGAAGCTGAACGAGAGCACACATGACGGCCGTTTGGAGAGCGATGGACATCAGCCCGCACCAACAGGCGGCGGGGAGAGGCAAGAGACGGAGGGGAAGGATGGGAAGGAGGAACGGAGGGAGACGAGGAAGAAGACACAGGAGACACGACAGACCGGGTAGAAGGAAGGGGAACCCCAGACAGAGGACCAGGAGGAGGATCCTTCGGGAGAGAACCCAAAGGAACAGAGGAGGGGGCAGTGGGCGCATCAGGGTCCAAGGCCCGGAAACGGTTGTGAGTCTGAGGAAGGACGAGGAGAGGAAGAGCGCAATACGCGAGCATAAGAGATATTAGCATAAGGCGGGAGCCGGCGAACCTGGCGTCTCGCCTCAGGAAAAGATAAACGCTCCCGGTGCTTCAAGTTGATGACGGCTGCCTCAAGCTTGTAATGGACACTCGCACGGGAGAAGGTAGGATGGGCCTCACCGCAGTTGAGGCAACGAGCCTGGGGAGAAGTGCACTCCGACTTAGAGTGACCTTCGCCACCACACAAAGGACAGAGAGAGACAGTCTCGGAGCAGCGGAGGGCACCATGCCCAAACCTCCAGCACTTGTTGCAGAGCCGAGGAGAAGGAATGTACTCCTGGACAGAGCACCTGGCACCAGCAAGAATGACAGAGGGTGGAAGGGTCCTACCATCAAAGGTAATCTTCACAACCCGGAGGTGTTGACGGCGACTACCACGAGGGGGACGAGTAAACGTGTCCACCTGGAGAATAGAATGGCCCTGGGCAGCAAGGATATGTCGAATATCGTCGTGGCAGTCGCGCAGGTCCCGAACACCGGTCGCAACATGGGGCGGGAGCAAAATAGTGCCAACACTGGCATTCAACTGAGCGTTCTTCGAGACCCGAACAGGG
The DNA here is from genome assembly GCF_040958095.1 of Procambarus clarkii. Taxonomy (NCBI): domain Eukaryota; kingdom Metazoa; phylum Arthropoda; class Malacostraca; order Decapoda; family Cambaridae; genus Procambarus; species Procambarus clarkii. The sequence continues at coordinate 13,935,800 of NC_091183.1, forward strand.
GTCTCGCCAAGGCAGGATAAGGCAGCCAAGCGGGAAGCAGCATCCTGAGAAGGAGCAGCAACGACACGTGTACCGAGACGAGTGGGGTTGAAAGTAACGGAGGCATCCACGGAATCAACGAGATGTCGATGGAGGGAGAAATCGTCAGGAGGCACAGAATCAAGAGGGAGGAGATCAAAATATTTGGCCCACGGAGCGGGACCAAACAAGGCTTGATAGGTAGCAGAACTGGAAGGAATTGAGCGAGGGCGGCCGTGACGAGAACGGCGGTGAGAACCCCCAGAGAGAGAGGGGTTAAAAGGCGCAGTAGTAACAACTAGAGAAGGAGCCGCGCCAGGGGACGAGGTAGTCACCACTGGGGGCTTGGGGCTCGACCCAACCACAGAGGAGGGAGGGGAGCCAGGGGAAGGAGTCAGAGAGGCCAAAGGAGGAGCAAGGTCGGGGCCCAATGCAGCGGAGGCTACAGAGCCCGGTCTTCCAACACGGACTGACTCGGGGGCTTGGTCGCCCACCCCACGAGCCTGAGAAGGTAAACCAGAAACAGCCGAAACAGGGGTCATCATCATTACGAAAAGAAGAATTCATGCACGAATGTGCCCCCACACCCACCATGGAGCAACAATAAGAGGCAGGACACCCAACAAGAAGCTATCGCCGATCTTGCCGGGGCCTACTAGGGGTGCGTCGTGAGTATACGCCCCACAAACGCCACCTTAAGAAACCGACAGTCCGTCGAGATCGGGTTCAGTGACGAAAGGGGGATTGACAATGAAAGGTTCCCCTCGCTCTCGACGTCGGGTACTACAGTTCTACGGGTGCAAGAGTATGCCTCCTCAAGCACCCGGGCGTCAAAATAGAAGAAGTCCAAGGGAAGAAAAAGAACAAGCAAAAGGTCGGCAGGAAACTGCAAGCAGATAGGAGAAGAGGGGGGAGAAAAACGAAACAGAAGGAAAAGGAAAAGGTGCCCAGCAGAATTGGAGAGGACGGCAGCAGGAGCACAGGGCTAGAAAAGGACAGAGGACTGTCCCAAGGAGCATCACACTCCGGCAGCCGCCCAATAAGCCCCCACACGGCGACAACGAGCTGAGCGGGGAGGGGGTTCCTGACTAAAATTACTTTTGTCTGATTAAATATACGGTTGCCTGACTACAGTTACGCGTTCCTGACTAAATTTACGCATTCCAAACTACATTTACGCATTCCAGACTACATTTACGGTTGCCTGACTATATTTACTGTGGCCTCACTATATTTACGCTTCCTTGACTACATTTTCGTTTGCTTGACTACATTTACGCTTGCCTGATTACATTTACGCTTGCCTGACAAAATTAACGCTTGCCTGACTATATTAAAGTTTGCCTCACTACATTTACGCTTGCCAGATTATATTTGCGGTGGCCTGACTACATTTACGCTTGTCTGACTACATTAGTATTTGCCTGACTACATTTACGCTGGTCTAACTACATTTACGCTTGCCTGACTACATTTACTCCTGTCTGACTACATTTACGCTTTCCTGACAACATTTACGTTTGACTAACTACATTTACTCTTGCCTGACTTCATTTACTCTTGCCTGACTATATTTACGGTGGCCTGACTACATTTATGCTTGTTTGACTACATTTACGCTTGCCTGACAATATTTACGCTTGCCTGACTGTAATAACCCTTTCCTGACTAAATTTACGCTTGCCTGACTACATTTATTCTTGCCTAAGTAAATTTACGATGGCCTGAATACATTTTCGCTTGCCTGAGTTATTTTACGATGGCCTGACTACATTTATGCTTGCCTGACTAAATTTTCACTTTCCTTACATTATTTATGTTTGCCTGACTAAAATTGCGCTTGCCTGACTACATTTACGCTTGCTTGATTATATTTACGATGGTATGACTACATTTACACTTGCTTGACTAAATTTGCTTTTGCTTGACTATTTTTTCGCTTGACTGACTACATTTACCCCTACATGAGTAAAATTTCGCTTGCCTGACTACATTTACGCTTGCCTGAATGCTTTTACTCCTGCCTGAGTAAATTTACGATGGCCTGACTAAGTTTACGCTTGCCTGAGTAAATTTACGATGGCCTTGCTACATTTACGCTTGCCTGACTACATTCACGCTTTCCTTACTACATTTATGATTGCCTGAGTATATTTACGATTGCCTGACTACATTTACTCTTGCCTGACAACATTTACTTATGCCTAACTACATTTTCGCTTGCCTGACTACATTTACGCTTGTTTGACTACATTTACGCTTGCCTGACTATATTTATCCTTGCCTGACTACATTTACGCTTGCCTGACTATATTTACGGTGGCTTGACTACATTTACGGTTGCTTGACGACATCTACGCATCCCTGAGTACATTTACGCTTTCTTGACCACATTTACGATTTCCTGACTACATTTACGTTTGACTGACTATATTTATGCTTGCCTTTCCACATTTATGCATGCTCCTCTAGATTTACGCTTCCCTGACTATATTTACGAAGGCTTGACTACATTTACGCTTGCATGACTACATTTACGCTTCCATGACTACATTTACTCTTACCTGACTATAATAACGATGACCTTATCTACATTTACGCTTGCCTGACTACATTTACTTCCCCTGACTAAATTTACGCTTGCCTGATTATATTTACGCTTGTCTCTCTTCTTTTACTATTCCCTGAGTATTCTTACGATGCGTTGACTACATTTATGTTTGCATGACTACATTTACGCTTGTCTGACTATATTTAATTCCCTTGACTAAATTTACGGTTGCCTAACTATATTTACGCTTGCCTGAATACATTTAAGCTTTCCTCACTACATTTACGATTGCTTGACTACATTTACTCTGTCTGACTATATTTACGCTTGCCTGACTACATTTACCCTTACCTGACTAAATTTACGATGGCTTGACTACATTTGCTCTTGCCTGAGTAAATTTACGACGGCCTGACTATATTTACGCTTCCCTGAGAAAATTTATGATAGCCTGATTACACTTACGCTTCCCTGACAAAATTTACGCTTTCCTCACCACATTAAGGCTTGAGTGACAAAAATTACACTTGCCTGACTAAATTTACGCTTGCCTGACTATATTTACGCTTGCCTGACTAAATTTACGCATGTTTGTCTTTATTTACGCTTGCTTGACTACATTTACGCTTATCTGACTACATTTACGGTGGCCTGACTATATTTATGCTTGCTTGACTACAATTTTGCTTGCGTGACTAAATTATTACATGCCTGACTAAATTATTACTTGCCTGACTGAATTGTTACTTGCCTAACTAAATTATTACCGGCCTGAATAAACTAACTCTTGCCTTAATAAATTATCGATTGCCTTAATAAATTTTCGCGTGCTAGACTAAATTTATGCTTGCCTGACTAAATTTACGCTTGCTTAACTAAATTTATGGGTGTTTAACTTAATTTACGTGTGCCTGACTAAATTTACGTTTGCATGAATAAATTTACGCATGCCCAAATAAAATATTGCATGCCTGGCAAAATTTACGCTTTTCTGGATAAATATAAGCATGACGGCCTAAATTTACGCTTGCCTGAATAATTTAATAGTTGCTTGACTCAATTACCACTTGCCAGACCAAATTAACGCTTTCCTGACTATATTCCCGCTTGCCTGACTAAATTAACTATTGCCTGACTACATTTACGCTTGCCGGACTAAATTTACGCTTGCCGGACTACATTTACGCTTGTCCTGACTATATTTACAGTGGCCTGACTACTTTACGCTTGGTTGACAACATTTACCCATGTCTAACTACATTTACGAATGCCTGACTATATTTACTTTGCCCTGACTACATTTACGCTTGCTTAACTATAATTTCGAATGCCTGACTATATTTAAGCTTGCTTGACTTCATTTACGCTGGCCTGACTACATTTATGCTTTCCTCACTACATTTATGCTTGCCTGACAAAAATTACGCTAGCCTGACTACATTTACGTTTGCCTGACTATATTAACGATGACCTTAACAACATTTACGCTTGCCTGACAACATTTACGCTTGCCTGACTAAATTTACTTCCCCTGACTAAATTTACGAATACCTATTATCATCTACGCTTGTCTGACTACATTTATGCTGGCCTCTTTACATTTTCGCTTGTCTGAGTATTCTTTCAATGCCTTGACTACATTTACGCTTGCATGACTACATTTACACTTGCCTGACTACATTTACGCTTTCCTCACTAAATTCACGCTTGCCTGAATACATTTATTTTTGCCTGAGTGAATTTACGATGGCCTGACTAGAATTTCGCTTGACTGAGTAAATTTACAATGACCTGACTACATTTACGCTTGCCTGACTACATTTACGCTTTCCTCACTACATTTATGTTTGCCTGACTATAATTTCGCTAGCCTGATATTGTAGTGTGGGTAGGTGAAGTTGTCGTGTTGTTGATCCTTCTTTCTGGACAACCCAACCCACAACTCAGTAGAGTGCTTATACTTCACTAGGAGATCACATTAGGCGCTTTTGGCTCTTGGAGAGGGGCTCAACGTCACACGTTTAGGTGATGTGGCTCTAATAATTAGCCTCGTTGTCACGTGCACACACCCACTCGAGCCGCTGTGACTCCCTACTCGATTCTTATGAGATATGATCTCCTTAATCCCTTTTGACTTATTAGTATTACCTTCTACCCTGTCCACAGCAGTGGTTCTTTGTTCTTTCTCTCTCTCTCTCTCCTTCTTTACTATTTCCTGGGAAGCCTCACTAGGACAAGGTCAAACACCAGCAAATTTGAATACTGTTGGGGGTTCTACTTCTCTATTCTTACTCTGGGGTGAGCAATAGGTATGCTCAAGGTCACTCACCGTAGCCCTGCGGGTCTTCACTCGATCCTCACGGCGCCACTGCAGGCCAGGAGAGTCTCCCAGTCAATCTCAACGGCCTCTGATTGAGAAGGAGTGGGAACACGACTCGTTCACTTGACTGTCATGTGCCCTCCCCAACAATCGGGCTCTACGGTTAACCACAAGGTCGCCAACTGGTGTTTTAGGTGGCCAGTAACACCATCAGTGGACTGGTGGAATTAGTGGTAGCCTTGGCAAGGTCACACCCAATAGATCAGGAATCAGGCAGGTATGTACTCTTATCACTCTATGCTTTCAGTATAATATAGCCACAAGATCAATGGAGGAGATGATAAAAACACAAAGGTAATTTTGTATTTTACTTAAAATGTATGAAAGATGTCACAAGGCCAAACCCTAATAAATAAATCAACTGATCCTGGCAGCGGCCGGTAGTTCCCACGAATAGTATGCGCTCACTAAGTGGCAACACCTCCCCTCCTCATCAAGTGTCAAGAACAGCTGATCGCCTGGCCCCCGCGCGAAAGCTTATTGCTTGTTTTCAGATTCACGCGCGCTGTTTCTTTAAATTCTCCAATATTACTAGAAACTCGCACACTCGATATTGGCACAAATAGCACGTATTTCTTAGTTACACTGTACTCAGGCTCAAACAGTCGTTTCTACAATCAATGCTACAATGACTCAATGTAATGGTTTTCACTGCCCTTCATTCAATGACATATTATAAAATATTAACACTGGAGTTTTCAGTACTTTCTCTCGTGGGCGAAAACGCAATAATTCACTGTACTCACAAATGATTAATCACTGCACGAACACAGACATAATAATGCATATAGATCAGACATCAGTAAATGGTAAAATAAATAGTTTCTGGGCACATAGCCTAACTTCCAAATACTGGCATAATATTATATATAATTTATCACTATATGTTCACATCAAAATCTCTAGAAAGATATACACAACACAGTAAATTTATCACTTGTTCCTGGTGCCTGTCCACACCAATAATAAACATAAGTATTACAAGTACTCTTGATAGTACTACACGGCAAACTGGTGCCTTACTGTGACACGGGTGAGACTTGCTCACGACATATAAAATCCTCAGGCTAGATAATATAGCCGAATAATATAGCTAACTAAAGGGGAATGGGGAGGGAACTAGAAACACCTACTTCAACCTATCCTCCGATGAGAGTCGAGATGTAGCTCCTGGTCCTCGTGTCGGGAACGCCCCCACACGACACGTCGTCGTGTCCTACCAGAGCCTCTCGTCGTCCTACCGTTTAGCGCGTCGTCTCCGTGCCCTCTTCACTGCAGGTCCGTCCTCCTTCTTGACTTCTTGAAGGGTTGGAGTCGGTCTCCTGGCCGTCGTCTTCTCCCATCAACGGCTGCCGCCTACGTCTCAGCAACAGTCGTCCGGATTCCCCAAATAGTCCTCTCCTTCCTCAGCTACCCAGTGGCTCTGTCAGCCACTACGCTGTCACGAACTGGTGAACTGCCACAGACGTCACATACGTCACTGCACGGCTTCACTGCTTCTTCTTGCACAGTACCTGACTGGAGCACTTGTTGCTCAAATAACCGTCGATTCCCTCTCTGGTTCAACACATGAACTAGGGAAGACCTCTCAGAGTACTGGCAGACTTCAGGTGACGCGTAAATCCACGGGAGCGGAAAACAACTGTCAAACTGACAGGACCAATCGTCGCACGTCCGACCTCTTTGACGTGTCGTGTCTGACTGCTGGCGCCAGCGCGGTGCGCTGGCCGGACCCCCTTCCTTCGTGACGTCACTTTCGCCACGGGAGGTTTTCACTGGCTCCCGGTGCCACATTGCTGTCGGTGACCAATCCGGTGCCACTGACGTCACACGGTTTTGGCGGGAAATCAGGGAGGCAAGCGCCATCTTGGCTCCCTAAAGGGCCTATACCACAGGCCAAAATATTACTATTTCACAAATTTCTCGGCTCTCCGAGAACACTTCACTCTCTCCCATATATCAAATTGAAGCCTGCAACGTAGAGAACGCTTGGGAAAAGTAGACATGACTCTTACTGCAGGCGTGGGAGAATTACAAGGGGGGGAACTCCGTCACAATACATTTACTGGAGAGAGCACATACACAATACATATACACATATAATAATAATGAATCCTACACTCTACACAATTTCAGTCAGGTTGCACTCCAACAACATCAGAACTCTATCATCAGCTTATAGAGTGGTATCCTATCTCCTGGTTTACCACCTAATGCTACCAACCTTCTCAAGTAGGTCAAGTCTTATAACACAATGTTGCACTATCAGCAAGAGAATATATATATCTATAAACTTGTGCAAGGAAAACCAGCGTATGAATGCAATAACATAAATATTAGTATAAATGTTCCTTGATATGCAACAATGATCAATCGTTCACCCTATCAGCAAAGAACACATATGTATGTCTCTGCAGGTAATCCAGCCTACGACTGTAACTCTATACCTCAGTATAAGTACTCCTTGGCACAAAAATGGTAAACAATCACTCACTTTTCACTGCGTCTTGCACGCTAATGACATCCAAACACTCTACCAACTCCCTACAAGAAATAAACAAGAACTTCCCTTCCACATCTCGAAGTTCACTACCCTGATATCTTCAGGTTCTTCCGGGCTTAACTACCAGGATCCTCTGCAGCTCCTCCTGGCTGCTACACCATGAAGTTTTCCTTGGGCAACTATGGTGCTTCAATACCTCTACTAGGGTCCTCCACAACTCTCCTGGCTGCTACACGATGAACTTCACTCGAGCAACTATGGTGCTTCACCACCTCTACAGAAGCACGTGACACTCCTCGTCACTGCTTCTCCTCACAGCTCGAGGTCCTCTCCTCCACTACCTTGGAGTCTCATCAACTACTCCCTCTGTGCTGGCTTCAAAGTTCTCAGCTACTTCTTCCCCAAAGAGAAACTTGCAACCCATTGACACTCCAATAAAAATGTTTCCCCTTTAACACACAAACAAAAATAACCACACAATATGTTTGCCTCCAACATCTATCTGCTCTCTACATACAGTGAGAGTGGACTTCCCCGTTTTGGGCCGGTCCATGCTCCACCTCGCTCGGTGGGCCTCACACACTCTGGGAGGGCCCTCCACCATCGGGAGATCTCAGTCACCTGCCAGTGCTCAGAGGGAACGGACTTCGTTCCATGTTACTCCCTCTCCACTCTCTTATTTTAGGCCTTCTGCCTTTTCAAAACATGTCTAACTTATCAATAAACATTGCTACTTTCGCTGGGCACACGGCCAACTACAAGCAATCACTATGAACTGGCTTAAATCGTGCTTACCACAGATTGTCTGGTCGAGGGCGCTCCTCCCTCTGACAGAGCCTGGTCAGGGCACTCCAACGGCCCACGATAATGTCTCTGGGCGGCAACACTCCTCGCCGTCCAGGACTTGAGACCACAACGTTTCCAGCTCAGTTCCACAGCTGGCACGTCTGCACACTTCTCTTCTCTTGGAGATATATCACTAGGGGTTCCTTTCTGACGGGAGCTCGAACGGAGCGCGGATTCCCCCTGCGATGTTTGGCGCTCAAGTGAGGTGAAAGCCCTCCAGAAGCGAGCCTCACGCCTCCAGCAAATTATCCACATCTCGTAACCAGTCATTTATCTGCTTTCTTATTCATTAACCATAATCTTAAACTCCATGTAAAATTTACCCAATTATGTTTTACAAATGAATCTTCATGTCTGTATTTCCGAACTCCTAGTCATGTCAGGCTTGTAGAATAATTCTCAAAAGGGAGACTCGTTTTTCGGCTACCTGGGATCATAACACCTGACTACAATTACGCTTGCCTGAGTATATTTATGATGGCATGACTACATTTAAGCTTGCCTGACTACATTTACTCTTGCTTGACTATATTTACGCTTGCCTGACTACATTTACCTTTACATGACTACATTTACGCTAGCCTGGCTAAATTTACGCTTGCCTGACTACATTTACGCTAGCCTGACTATATTTAAGCTTGCCTCTCTACATTTACGCTTGCCTCTCTACATTTACGCTTGAATGAGAATATTTACGATGGTTTGACTACATTTACGTTTGCATAACTACATTTGCGCTTGTATGACTACATTTACGTTTGCCTGAGTACATTTTCGCTTTCCTGACTACATTTACGCTTGCCTGGCTAAATTTACACTTGCCTGTATACATTTACGCTTGCCTGACAACATTTACGCATTCCTGACTACATTTACTCTTGCTCTGACTATATTTACGGTGGCCTGCCTATATTTCGCTTCCTTTACTACAGTTACGTTTGCCTGACTCCATTTACGATTGCCTGATTACATTTACGCTTGCCGGGCAAAATTTACGCTTGCCTTACTATATTTTCGTTTGCCTGACTACATTTACGCTTGCCAGATTATATTTACGGTGGCCTGACTACATTTATGTTTGCCTGACTACATTTACGCTGGTCTGACTACATTTATTCTTGCCTGACCACATTTACCATTGCCTTACTACATTTAGGCTTGTTTGACTACATTTACGCATCACTGACTACATCCACGCTTGCTTGACAACATTTATGATTTCCTGCCTAAATTTACGCTTTCTTCACTACATTTATGCCTTCCTGACTAAAATTACGCTTACCTGATTAAATTTACGTTTGCCTCTCTACATTTACACTTGCCTGAGTATGCTTACGATGCCTTCATTACAATTTTGCTTGCATGACTACATTTACGCCTTCTTCCCTACATGAATGGTTGCCTGACAAAAATTACGCTTGCCTGTCTACATTTACGCTTACCTGACTATATTAACGATGACCTTAACTACTTTTACGCTTGCCTGACTACATTTACGCTTGCCTGAGTATATTTACTATTGCTTGACTACATTTACTCTGCCTGACTATATTTACGTTTGCCTGACTACATTACAATTGACTACAATTTCCATTGCCTGAGTAAATTTACGATGGCTTAAATACATTTATTCTTGCCTGAGTAAATTTACTATGACCTTACTACATTTTCGCTTGCCTGACTACATTTAAGCTTTACTGACTACATTTACTCTTTCCTCACTACATTTATGTTTGCCTGACTAAACATTATCTAGCCTGACTACATTTACGCTTGCCTGAGAATATTTACGATGGCACGACTACATTTAAGCTTTCCTGACTACATTTACGCTTGCATGACTACATTTGCTCTTGCTTGACTATATTTACGCTTGCCTGACTACATTTACCCTTACATGACTAAATTTACGCTTGCCTGACTATATTTACGCTTGTCTGACTACATTTATTCCTCCCTGAGTAAATTTACGATGATCAGACTACATTTACGCTTGTCTGAATTTTACGATGCCCTGACTACATTCTCGCTTTCCTCACTACATTTATGATTGCCTGACTAAAATTACGCTTGTCTGAATAAATTTACGCTTCCCTTACTACATTTACGCTAGCCTGACTATATTTACGCTTGCCTCTCTACATTTACGCTTGCCTCCCTACATTTTCGCTTGACTGAGTATATTTACTCTTGATTGACTACATTTAGTTTGCCTGACTACATTAACCCTTGCCTGACTAAATTTACGCTTCCTTGACTACAATTATTTTTTCCTGAGTAAATTTACGATGGCCTGACTACAATTTCCCTTGCCTGAGTAAATTTACGATGGCTTAACTACATTTAATCTTGCCTGAGTAAATTTACTATGACCTGACTACATTTACGGTTGCCTGACTACATTTAAGCTTGCCTGTCTACATTTACTCTTTCCTCACTACATTTATGTTTGCCTGACTAAAATTTTGCTAGCCTGACTACATTTACGCTTGCCTGAGAATATTTACAATGGCACGACAACATTTAAGCTTTCCTGACTACATTTACGCTTGCTTGACTACATTTCCTCTTGCTTGACTATATTTACGCTTGCCTGACTACATTAACCCTTACATGACTAAATTTACGCTTGCCTGACTATATTTACGCTTGCATGATAATATTTATGGTTGCCTGACTACATTTACGCTTGCCTGACTATATTTACGCTTGACTGAGTATATTTACGATAGCTTGACTACATTTACGTTTGCATAACTTCATTTATGCTTGCTTGACTACATTCATGTTTGTCTGACTACATTTATGCTTTCCTGACTACATTTACGCTTGCCAGATTATAATTACGGGAGCCTGACTACATTTACGCTTGCCTGACTACATTTACGTTTACCTGACTACATTTACTCTTGCATGACAACATTTATTCTTGCCTGACCACATTTACCAATACCCGAATACATTTACGCTCTTCTGACTATATATACGGTGGCCTGACTACATTTAAGCTTGTTTGACTACATTCACGCATCCCTGACTACATCTACCCTTACTTGACCACATTTACGATTTCCTGACTAAATTTGCGCTTTCACCACTACATTTATGCCTTCCTGACTAAAATTACTCCTGCCTGATTAAATTTGCCTTTGCCTGACTACATTTGCGCTTGCCTGAGTACATTTGTGATTGGCTCTCTACATTTATGCTTGCCTGAATATACTTACCATGCCTTGACTACAATTAGACTTGCATGACTACATTTACGCTTGCCTGACTACATTTACGCCTTCCTCACTACATGTATGGTTGCCTGACAAAAATTACGTGTGCCTGTCTACATTTACGCTTACCTTGTACATTCACGCTTTCCTCACTATATTTCTGATTGCCTGACTAAAATTACGCTTGCCTAAATAAATTTACGCATGCCTGAATACATTTACCCTAGCCTGGCTATATTTACGCTTGCCTCTCTACATGTACGCTGGCCTCCCTACATTTACCCCTGATTGAGTATATTTACGATAGCTTGACTTCATTTACGTTTGCATAATGTCACGTGGAGGTGGTCCGGTCGGGGCTCCGCTAACACTCGGCTGCTAGGGGCTCAAAAGGCCCAAATACTCAGCCCCTCCGACTCCCTGGATTCACCGGAGTCTCCTTGGTCACACAAGAGAGGACCAACAATGCCCACTTCCGCAGGTCTTTGCTTCCACCACAAAGGGGTGCCACTGATTCACCCTGGAAGCCCTTCAGTCAAACACGGGGAAACTGCTGTTAACAGTTCCGGCCTAGACCCGTGGGGGAGTGAACGAAGACTCAGGCTTACCTTATAACCATAACCTCCCTGAGTCTTGCCTGCCAGACAAAAAAAGGTTTGCAGGAACTCCTTTCCCGCCTGTCTTCTCTATCTTCTTCTTAGCAAGGTCGCCAGCTGGGTTATTATATCTGCACCCCAGCAATGCAGTTCAGTGGGTGTATTATATATTGTTTGTAGCCAGAAGGTTGCTACTCCCATGGATCTGCTACTAGACTGTCGGCCCAGGGTACTCTCCCAGGAAGTTCTGTGTGGCTTTACCTCTCTGTAGCCACTACGTTAATAGTTGCCACCATTCAGGCACCGATACTGATCGGATGGCTAAGGGTACACTTTTATGTAAGTCTGTGCTGTCTTTACCACCCTCCAGGCAATAAGAACTGCTATAGAGAACGTAGTGTTCCCTAGGTGGTACTATGATAACCTTCGTTTATGCTCATAGAGAAATATCATAGTATGGAGGCACACTTAAACACAGTGATAAAATGTGTGAATTTACTGATGCAAATTACATGAACACACACACAGTCACAAGTAATGCATGAATATGGAAATATGGATACTAAGTCTGGAGATCGTCAGCCTCTTCTTCCACGACCTCCAACACTCTTTCAACTGGGCAGGAAGACAGGAGTCCCACGCTCTCACAGGAGGGCCTCTTCACCACATCGGCGCCTCTTCTTCACTGTCCTGCCATCCATACACAATGTCCCCTCTGACAGTCCTGGACACAAGCTGCCTTGCAGCCTATTCTACTATTAAAGTATTAAAGTCCTGCTGCCACATACATAAGTAACTATTGTGGCCTAACTAGCCTACTCACACAAGGGGTAATGGGAGGGAAAATGATCTACCTTATATTCCTGGCTCACGACGCCTGTCCCTCGATGGTGTGAGGTTCCCACGCTTCCTTGGGTCGATCCTTGACGATCCAGGACGTTCCACAGGTCCTCAGGTGTCGTGGAGCCTCCGCGTCGTCGCCGTTCCAATCCCTGAGATTCAGCGGCCCCAATCCTGGTTCATCGATGGGCGCTGAGCTAATCACTATTTTTCCCACACTCGCCCCTTCCACAAGGCGTTGCTCCTTGTCCTAGGCACGGTGTCGTCCTTCCAAGACCCTCAGTGGATATGACCCGGTCACAGCTAGGCCTGCCCGCCGCACCTTCCAGACCTCAACGTCCAGCGGCGCCGCCCCAGCGTCGTCGCCGACTATTTTCCAAGTTTGGCACTTCTCTGCTCAATGAACTTGGTTCCCTTTTTACTTCCCAGAATCGCAGGGTCTCCAATAAGTTATGGTGGGCTGCGATGGCTAGTTTAATCCACTGAATAAGGCTTGTAGAGCCTCTAATCCTTGAGAGCAGACCGAGGCGCGTCCTGTCGCTTCCAAGGTCGGATCAACTCTGACGTTGGCGCCGCCCGGGGCACTCGGTGACGTCATGGCGGGCCCTGATTGGTCGCCCGCGACCTAAGTCGGCCAATCCGCGATCGGCTAATGTCCCTTCCAAAAGGTCATATCTGCCGTAGGGAATACTCTTTCATTTTATATCAGGGCGCCAATTTCTCCTTATTTACAACTTATAATGTAACTTCCTTCCATTAACTGGCAGCCGGTCTGGTCGCCACATATGTCAATAGACTCCCTGAACCTCAGAGAATCAGTAGGGAGAGCTGATATGACTCTTTAAGCCGGCAAACGAAAGAAATAGGAGAGGGCACCGTAACAATAACTACATTTATGCTTGCTTGACTACATATATGTTTGCCTGACTACATTTATGCTTTCCTGACTACATTTACGCTTGCCTGGCTAAATTTACGCATTTCTGACTACATTAACCCTTGCCTCCCTACATTTACGCTTGACTGAGTGTATTTACGATAGCTTGACGACATTTACGTTTGCATAACTACATTAGTGCTTGTTTGACTCTATTTAAGTTTGTCTGACTACATTTATGCATTCCTGACTACATTTACGCTTGCCTGGCTAAATTTACGCATTCCTGACTACATTAACCCTTGCCTGACTATATTTACGGTGGCCTGACAATATTTACGCTTCCTTGACTACATTTACGTTTGCCTGACTATATTTACGCTTGTCTGATTACATTTACGCTTGCCTGACAAAATATATGCTTGCCTGACTATATTTATGCTTGCCTGACAACATTTATGCTTACCTGACAACATTTACGCTTGCCTGACTACATTTACTTCCCCTGACAAAATTTACTCGTGCCTGACTTCATTTACACTTGTCTGACTACATTTACGCTGGCCTCTCTACATTTCCGCTTGCCTGAATATTCTTACGATGTCTTGACTTCATTCACGCTTGCCTGACTACTTTTACGCTTTCCTCACAACATTTACGCTTGCCTGACTACATTTACGCTTGCCTGAGTATATTTACTCTTGCTTGACTGCATTTACTTTGCCTGACTATATTTACGTTTGCCTGACTTTATTAACCCTTGCCTGACTAAATTTACCCTTCCTTGACTACAATTTTTTTTTCCTGAGTAAATTTACGGTGGCCTGACTACAATTTCCCTTGTCTGAGTAAATTTACGATGGCTTAACTACATTTAATCTTGCCTGAGTAAATTTACTATGACCTGACTACATTTACGGTTGCCTGACTACATTTAAGCTTGCCTGTCTACATTTACTCTTTCCTCACTACATTTATGTTTGCCTGACTAAAATTTTGCTAGCCTGACTACATTTACGCTTGCCTGAGAATATTTACAATGGCACGACAACATTTAAGCTTTCCTGACTACATTTACGCTTGCTTGACTACATTTGCTCTTGCTTGACTATATTTACGCTTGCCTGACTACATTAATCCTTACATGACTAAATTTACGCTTGCCTGACTATATTTACGCTTGCATGATAATATTTATGGTTGCCTGACTACATTTACGCTTGACTGAGTATGTTTACGATAGCTTGACTACATTTACGTTTGCATAACTTCATTTATGCTTGCTTGACTACATTCATGTTTGTCTGACTACATTTATGCTTTCCTGACTACATTTACGCTTGCCTGATTATAATTACGCTAGCCTGACTATATTTACGCTTGCCTCTCTACATTTACGCTGGCCTCCCTACATTTACCCCTGATTGAGTATATTTACGATAGCTTGACTTCATTTACGTTTGCATAACTACATTTATGCTTGCTTGACTACATTTATGTTTGCCTGACTACATTTATGCTTTCCTGACTACATTTACGCTTGCCTGGCTATATTTACGCTTGCCTCCCTACATTTACGCTTGCCTTCCTACATTTACGCTTGACTGAGTGTATTTACGATAGCTTGACGACATTTACGTTTGCATAACTACATTAGTGCTTGTTTGACTATTTAAGTTTGTCTGACTACATTTATGCATTCCTGACTACATTTACGATTGCCTGGCTAAATTTACGCATTCCTGACTACATTAACCCTTGCCTGACTATATTTACGGTGGCTTGACAATATTTACGCTTCCTTGACTACATTTACGTTTGCCTGACTATATTTACGCTTGTCTGATTACATTTACGCTTGCCTGACAAAATATATGCTTGCCTGACTATATTTACGGTTGCCTGAAAACATTTATGCTTACCTGACAACATTTACGCTTGCCTGACTACATTTACTTCCCCTGACAAAATTTACTCGTGCCTGACTTCATTTACACTTGTCTGACTTCATTTACGCTGGCCTCTCTACATTTCCGCTTGCCTGAGTATTCTTACGATGTCTTGATTTCATTCACGCTTGCATGACTACATTTACGCTTGCATGACTACATTTACGCTTGCCTGATTACTTTTACGCTTTCCTCACAACATTTACGCTTGCCTGACTACATTTACGCTTGCCTGAGTATATTTACTCTTGCTTGACTGCATTTACTTTGCCTGACTATATTTACGTTTGCCTGACTTTGTTAACTCTTGCCTGACTAAATTGACGCTTCCTTGACTACAATTTTTTTTTTCCTGAGTAAATTTACGGTGGCCTGACTACAATTTCCCTTGCCTGAGTAAATTTACGATGGCTTAACTACATTTAATCTTGCCTAAGTAAATTTACTATGACCTGACTACATTTACGCTTGCCTGACTTCATTTAAGCTTGCCTGACTACATTTACTCTTTCCTCACTACATTTATGTTTGCCTGACTAAAATTTTGCTAGCCTGACTACATTTACGCTTGCCTGAGAATATTTACAATGGCACGACAACATTTAAGCTTTCCTGACTACATTTACGCTTGCTTGACTACATTTGCTCTTGCTTGACTATATTTACACTTGCCTGACTACATTAACCCTTACATGACTAAATTTACGCTTGCCTGACTATATTTACGCTTGCATGATAATATTTATGGTTGCCTGACTACATTTACGCTTGCCTGACTACATTTACGCTTGACTGAGTATATTTACGATAGCTTGACTACATTTACGTTTGCATAACTTCATTTATGCTTGCTTGACTACATTCATGTTTGTCTGACTACATTTATGCTTTCCTGACTACATTTACGCTTGCCAGATTATAATTACGGGAGCCTGACTACATTTAAACTTGCTGACTACATTTACGTTTACCTGACTACATTTACTCTTGCATGACAACATTTATTCTTGCCTGACCACATTTACCAATACCCGAATACATTTACGCTCTTCTGACTATATATACGGTGGCCTGACTACATTTACGCTTGTTTGACTACATTCACGCATCCCTGACTACATCTACCCTTACTTGACCACATTTACGATTTCCTGACTAAATTTGCGCTTTCATCACTACATTTATGCCTTCCTGACTAAAATTACTATTGCCTCATTAAATTTACCTTTGCCTGACTACATTTGCGCTTGCCTGAGTACATTTGTGATTTCCTCTCTACATTTATGCTTGCCTGAGTATACTTACCATGCCTCGACTACAATTAGACTTGCATGAATACATTTACGCTTGCCTGACTACATTTACGCCTTCCTCACTACATGTATGGTTGCCTAACAAAAATTACGCGTGCCTGTCTACATTTACGCTTACCTTGTACATTCACGCTTTCCTCACTATATTTCTGATTGCCTGACTAAAATAACGCTTGTCTAAATAAATTTACGCTTGCCTGAATACATTTACGCTAGCCAGACTATATTTACGCTTGCCTCCCTATATTTACCCCTGATTGAGTATATTTACGATAGCTTGACTTCATTTACGTTTGCATAACTACATTTATGCTTGTTTGACTACATTTATGTTTGCCTGACTAAATTTATGCTTTCCTGACTACATTTACGCTTGCCTGACTACATTTACGCTTGCTTGAATACAATTGCTCTTGCTTGACTATATTTTCGCTTGCCTGAGTAAATTTACCCTTACATGACTAAATTTACGCTTGCCTGACTATATTTAC
Organism: Procambarus clarkii; assembly: GCF_040958095.1. NCBI lineage: Eukaryota > Metazoa > Arthropoda > Malacostraca > Decapoda > Cambaridae > Procambarus > Procambarus clarkii. Next base: position 13,953,388 of record NC_091183.1, read on the forward strand.
GCTTGCCTGACTACATTTACTCCTGCCTGAGTAAATTTGCGCTTTCCACACTACTTTTATGATTGCCTCAATAAAATTACGCTTGCCTGAATAAATTTACGCTAGCCTACTATGTTTACGCTTGCCTCTCTACATTTACGCTTGCTTCTCTACATTTACGCTTGCCTCTCTACATTTTCGCTTGACTGAGTATATTTACGATAGCTTGACTACATTTACGTTTGCATAACTACATTCACGCTTGCTTGACTCGTTTATGTTTCCATGACTACATTTATGCTTTCCTGACTACATTTATGCTTGCCTGGCTAAATTTACGCTTGCCTGTCTACATTTACGATTGCCTGACTACATTTACGCATTCCTGTCTACATTAACGCTTGCCTGACTATATTTACCGTGGACTGACTATATTTACGCTTCCTTGACTTCAGTTACGTTTGCCTGACTTCATTTACGATTGCCTGATTACATTTACGCTTGCCTGACAAAATTTACGCTGGCCTTACTATATTTACGTTTGCTTGACTACATTTACGCTTGCCAGATTATATTTACGGTGGCCTGACTACATTTATGTTTGCCTGACTACATTTACGCTGGTCTGACTACATTTATTCTTGCCTGACCACATTTACCATTGCCTGACTACATTTAGGCTTGTTTGACTACATTTACGCATCCATGACTACATCCACGCTTGCTTGACAACATTTATGATTTCCTGCCTAAACGTTTGCCTCTCTACATTTACACTTGCCTCAGTATGCTTACGATGCCTTCACTACAATTTTGCTTGCATGACTACATTTACGCCTTCTTCCCTACATGTATGGTTGCCTGACAAAAATTACGCTTGCCTGTCTACATTTACGCTTGCCTGACTATATTAACGATGACCTTAACTTCTTTTACGCTTGCCTGATTACATTTACGCTTGCCTTACTACATTTACTTCCCCTGACTAAATTTACGCTTGCTTGACTACATTTACTATTGTCTGACTACATTTACGCTTGCCTCTCTACATTTACACTTGCCTGAGTATTCTTTCAATGCCTTGACTACATTTACGCCTGTGTGATTACATTTACCCTTGCCTGACTACATTTAATTTCCCTGACTAAATTTACGCATGACTGACAACATTTACGGTTGCCTGAAAATATTTACGATAGCGTGACTACATATATGCTTGCCTGACTACATTTACTCTTGCCTGACTACATTTACGCTTGTCTGACTATATTTACGCTTTCCTGAATGTATTACCCGTTGCCTGACTAAATTAACGCTTGACTGACTACATTTAATCTTGCCTTAGTAAATTTACGATAGCCTGACTACATTTTCGCTTGCCTGAGTTAATTTACGATGGCCTGACTACATTTATGCTTGCCTTTCTACATTTTCGCTTTCCTATCTACATTTATGTTTGCCTGACTAAAATTACGCTTGCCTGAGAACATTTTCGCTACCTAACTATATTTACGATGATATGATTACATTTACGCTTGCCTGACAAAATATATGCTTGCCTGACTATATTTACGGTTGCCTGACTACATTTAAGCTTGCCTGTCTACATTTACTCTTTCCTCACTACATTTATGTTTGCCTGACTAAAATTTTGCTAGCCAGACTACATTTACGCTTGCCTGAGAATATTTACAATTGCACGACAACATTTAAGCTTTCCTGACTACATTTACGCTTGCTTGACTACATTTGCTCTTGCTTGACTATATTTACGCTTGCCTGACTACATTAATCCTTACATGACTATATTTACGCTTGCATGATAATATTTATGGTTGCCTGACTACATTTACGCTTGCCTGACTACATTTACGCTTGACTGAGTATGTTTACGATAGCTTGACTTCATTCACGCTTGCATGACTACATTTACGCTTGCATGACTACATTTACGCTTGCCTGATTACTTTTACGCTTTCCTCACAACATTTACGCTTGCCTGACTACTTTTACGCTTGCCTGAGTATATTTACTCTTGCTTGACTGCATTTACTTTGCCTGACTATATTTACGTTTGCCTGACTTTGTTAACTCTTGCCTGACTAAATTGACGCTTCCTTGACTACAATTTTTTTTTTCCTGAGTAAATTTACGGTGGCCTGACTACAATTTCCCTTGCCTGAGTAAATTTACGATGGCTTAACTACATTTAATCTTGCCTAAGTAAATTTACTATGACCTGACTACATTTACGCTTGCCTGACTTCATTTAAGCTTGCCTGACTACATTTACTCTTTCCTCACTACATTTATGTTTGCCTGACTAAAATTTTGCTAGCCTGACTACATTTACGCTTGCCTGAGAATATTTACAATGGCACGACAACATTTAAGCTTTCCTGACTACATTTACGCTTGCTTGACTACATTTGCTCTTGCTTGACTATATTTACACTTGCCTGACTACATTAACCCTTACATGACTAAATTTACGCTTGCCTGACTATATTTACGCTTGCATGATAATATTTATGGTTGCCTGACTACATTTACGCTTGCCTGACTACATTTACGCTTGACTGAGTATATTTACGATAGCTTGACTACATTTACGTTTGCATACCTTCATTTATGCTTGCTTGACTACATTCATGTTTGTCTGACTACATTTATGCTTTCCTGACTACATTTACGCTTGCCAGATTATAATTACGGGAGCCTGACTACATTTACGCTTGCTGACTACGTTTACGTTTACCTGACTACATTTACTCTTGCATGACAACATTTATTCTTGCCTGACCACATTTACCAATACCCGAATACATTTACGCTCTTCTGACTATATATACGGTGGCCTGACTACATTTACGCTTGTTTGACTACATTCACGCATCCCTGACTACATCTACCCTTACTTGACCACATTTACGATTTCCTGACTAAATTTGCGCTTTCATCACTACATTTATGCCTTCCTGACTAAAATTACTATTGCCTGATTAAATTTACCTTTGCCTGACTACATTTGCGCTTGCCTGAGTACATTTGTGATTTCCTCTCTACATTTATGCTTGCCTGAGTATACTTACCATGCCTCGACTACAATTAGACTTGCATGACTACATTTACGCTTGCCTGACTACATTTACGCCTTCCTCACTACATGTATGGTTGCCTAACAAAAATTACGCGTGCCTGTCTACATTTACGCTTACCTTGTACATTCACGCTTTCCTCACTATATTTCTGATTGCCTGACTAAAATAACGCTTGTCTAAATAAATTTACGCTTGCCTGAATACATTTACGCTAGCCAGACTATATTTACGCTTGCCTCCCTATATTTACCCCTGATTGAGTATATTTACGATAGCTTGACTTCATTTACGTTTGCATAACTACATTTATGCTTGTTTGACTACATTTATGTTTGCCTGACTAAATTTATGCTTTCCTGACTACATTTACGCTTGCCTGACTACATTTACGCTTGCTTGAATACAATTGCTCTTGCTTGACTATATTTTCGCTTGCCTGAGTAAATTTACCCTTACATGACTAAATTTACGCTTGCCTGACTATATTTACGCTTGCCTGACTACATTTACTCCTGCCTGAGTAAATTTGCGCTTTCCACACTACTTTTATGATTGCCTCAATAAAATTACGCTTGCCTGAATAAATTTACGCTAGCCTACTATGTTTACGCTTGCCTCTCTACATTTACGCTTGCTTCTCTACATTTACGCTTGCCTCTCTACATTTTCGCTTGACTGAGTATATTTACGATAGCTTGACTACATTTACGTTTGCATAACTACATTCACGCTTGCTTGACTCGTTTATGTTTGCATGACTACATTTATGCTTTCCTGACTACATTTATGCTTGCCTGGCTAAATTTACGTTTGCCTGACTTCATTTACGATTGCCTGATTACATTTACGCTTGCCTGACAAAATTTACGCTGGCCTTACTATATTTACGTTTGCTTGACTACATTTACGCTTGCCAGATTATATTTACGGTGGCCTGACTACATTTATGTTTGCCTGACTACATTTACGCTGGTCTGACTACATTTATTCTTGCCTGACCACATTTACCATTGCCTGACTACATTTAGGCTTGTTTGACTACATTTACGCATCCATGACTACATCCACGCTTGCTTGACAACATTTATGATTTCCTGCCTAAACGTTTGCCTCTCTACATTTACACTTGCCTGAGTATGCTTACGATGCCTTCACTACAAGCAAGCATAAATGTAGTCAGGCAAGCATAAATGTAGTGAAGCAAGCGTAAATGAAGTCAGGCCAGCGTAAATGTAGTCAGGCAAGCGAAAATGTAGTTAGGCTTTAGTAAATATAGTCAGACAATCATAAATATAGTCAGGCATAAGTATATGTTGTCAGCCAGGAGTAAATGTAGTTAGGCAAATGTAAATGTAGTCAGACAAGCGTAAATGTAGTCAGGCAAGCGTAAATGTATTCAGGCAAGCGCATATTTAGTCAGTCAAGCGTATATGTAGTCAAGCAAGCATGAATGATGTAAGGCTATCGTAAATATACTCAGGCAAGCGTAATTGAAGTAAGGCAAGCGTAAATGTAGTCAGGCAAGTGTAAATGTAGTTACGTCATCGTATATATACTCAGGATTACATGAAGTCAGGCAAGCATAAATGTAGTAAGTCAAGCGTAATCAAGACATCGTAAATATACTCCGGATTAAATGTAGTAAGGCAAGCGTAAGGGTAGTCAGGAATGGGTAAATGTAGTCAGGTATAGGTAAATGATGTCAGGCAAGAGTAAATATAGTCAGACAAGCGTATATATAGTCAGACAAGCGTAAATGTAGTCAGACAAGCGTAAATGTTTTCTGCCAAGCATAAATGTAGTCAGGCCACCATAAATATAGTCAGGAAAGGGTAAATGTATTCAGGTATTTGTAAATGTTATCAGGCAAGAGTAAATGTAGTCATACAAGCATAAATGTTGTCAGACAAAGGTAAATGTAGTCTGGCAAGCGTAAATGTAGTCAGGCAAGCGTAAATGTAGTCAGGCAAGCGTGAATAAAGTCTGGCAAGCGTAAATGTGGTCAAGCACGCGTAAATATAGTCAGGCTACAGTAAATATGGTCAGACAAGCGTAAATAAAGTCAGACAAGCGTAAATAAAGTCAGGCAAGCGTAAATGTAGTCAGGAGAGCGTAAATGTAGTTAATTCATAGAAAATATACTCAGGATTAAAAGAAGTCAGCCAAGCGTAAATGTAGTCAAAAAAGTGTATATAAAGTCAGACACGCGTAAATGTTGTCTGGCAAGCATAATTGTTTTCTTGCAAGAATAAATGTAGTCAGGCAAGCATAAATGTAGTCTAGCAAGCGCAAATTAAGTCAACCATGCGAATATTTATTCAGGCAAGCGTATATTTTGTCAGGCAATAGTTATTTCAGTCAGGCAAGAAATAATTTAGTCATGCAAGTAATAATTTAGTCAGAAAAGTAATAATATTTTTAGGCAAGTAATAATTTACTCACTCAAGTAGTAATTTAGAAGGGCAAGCGTTAATTTAGTCAGGCATTAGCGTTATTTATTCAAGCAAGGATAAATGTAGCAAGGAAAGCGTAAATGTCGTCAGACATGGGTAAATATTGTCAGGCAAGAGTAAATATAGTCAGGCAAACGTAAATGTAGTCAGACAAGCTTAAATGTAGTCAAGCAAGCGTAAATGTAGTCGCATCACCATAAATAGAGGCATGCAAGCATAAATGTAGTCAAGCAAGCGTAAATGTATTCTGGCAAGCGTAAATGTAGTTAAGTCATCATAAATATACTCAGGATTAATTGATGTCAGGCAAGAATATATGTAGTCATGCAACCGTAAATGAATTCAAGCCATCGTAAATATACTCACGATTAAATGTAGTCAGGCAAGCGTAAATGTAGTCAGGCATGGATAAATGTTGTCAGGCAGGAGTAAATGTAAACAGACAAGCGTAAATGTTGTCACATAAGCGTAAATGAAGTCAGACAAGCGTAAATGTTGTCTGGCAAGCATAAATGTTGTCAGGCAAGCGTAAATGAAGTCAGGAAAGCGTAAATGTGTTCAGGCAAGCGTAAATATAGTCAGGCAAGCGTAATTGTAGTCAGGCAAGCGTAAATAAAGACAGGCAAACGTAAATGTAGTTAAGTCATCGTAAACATACTCAGGATTAAATGAAGTCAGTCAAGCATGAATGTAGTCAGGCAAGCGTAAATGTAGTCAAGCTATCTTAAATGTACTCAGTATTAAATGTAGTCATGCAAGCGTAAATGGAGTCAGGCAATCGTAAATGTAGTCAGGCCACCGTAAATATACTCTGGAACGCGTAAATGTAGAAATAAACTCGTAAAAATAGTCAGACAAGAGTAAAAGTAGTCAGGCAAGCGCAAATGTAGTCAAATAAGCGTAAATGAAGTCAGATAAGCGTAAATATTGTCTGGCAAGCATAAATGTAGTCAGGCAACAATAAATTTAGTCAGGCTTGCGAACATTTTTTCAGGCAAGCGTTTATTTTGTCAGGCAACAATTTGTTTAGTCAGGCAGGTAATAATTTAGTCAGTCAAGCAATAATTAAGTCAGAAAATTAATAAAATTGTCAGGCAAGTAATAATTTAGTCACGCAATTAGTAATTTAGTCAGGCAAGCGTTAATTTAGTCAGACAAGTTTTAATTTAGTCAGGCACCTGAAATTTATTCAGGCAAACGTAAATTAGTCAGGCAAGCGTTAATTTAGTCAGGAAAGAATTATTTTTATTCTTGCAAGAGTTAATTTATTTAGGCAAGTAATAATTTAGTCAAGCAAGTAATAGTTTAGTCAGGCAAGTAATAATTTAGTCAGGCAAGAAATAATTTAGTACGGCAAAAAAATAATTAAGTCAGCCAAGTGATAATGTAGTCAGGCAGGTAATAATTTTGTCAGAGAAGAGTTAATTTAGTCAGGCAAACGTTAATCTAGTAAGGAGCGAAAATTTATTCTGGCAAGCGTTAATGTTGTCAGGCAAGCAAAAATAAAGTCAGTCCAGCGAAAATAAAGTCAGTCCAGCGAAAATAAAGTCAGTCCAGCGTAAATGTAGTCAGGGCACCTTAAATATACTGAGGCCAGCGTAAATGTTTTCAGGCAATCGTAAATGTTGTCAGGCAACCGTAAATATTGTCTTGCAAGAAAGGAGCAAAAATTTAATCTGGCAAGCTTTAATGTTGTCAGGCTAGCGTCAATAAAGTCAGTCCAGCGAAAATAAAGTCAGTCCAGGCAAAATAAAATCAGTCCAGCGTAAATGTAGTCAGGCCACCTAAAAAAATACTCAGGCAAACGTAAATGTTTTCAGGCAATCGTAAATGTTGTCAGGCAAGCATAAGTGTAGTCATTCAAGCGTAATTTTAGTCAGGCAATCATAAATGTAGTGAGGAAAGCGTAAATATACTCAAGCAAGCGTAAATGTATTCAGGCAAGCATAAATGAAGTCATGTAATCGTAAATGAATTCAGGCAAGCGTAAATATGGTCAGGCTATCGTAAATATACTCAAGCAAGCGTAGATGTAGTCAGGCAAGCGTAAAAGTATTCAGGCAAGCGTAAATGTAGTTAAGTAATCGTAAATATACTCAGGATTAAATGAAGTCAAGCATGCATGAATGTGGTCAGACAACCGTAAATGTAGTCAAGCCATCGTAAATATACTCCGGATTAAATGTAGTCAGGCAAGCGTAAATGTAGTCAAGGAAGCGTAAATGTAATCAGGCCATCGTAAATATACTCAGGTTTAAATCTACTCAGGCAAGCGTAAATGTTGTCAGCCAGGAGTAAATGTAGTCAGACAAGCGTAAATTAAGTCAGACAATCATAAATGTAGTCAAACAAGTGTAAATGTTGTCTTTCAAGCACAAATGTAGTCAGGCAAGCATAAATGTAGTCTGGCAAGCGTAAATGTAATCAGGCATGCGAACATTTATTCAGGCAAGCGTTTATTTTGTCAAGCAATAGTTAGTTTAGTCACGCAGGTAATAATTTAGTCAGGCAAGTAATAATTTAGGCAGAAAAGAAATAATATTTTCTGGCAAGTACTAATTTATTAGAGTAAGTATTATTTTAGTCCGGCAAGCGTCAATTTAGTCAGGCAAGTTTTAATTTAAACAGGAAATTATAAATTTAGTCAGGCAATAGTTAATTTATTCTTGCAAGTGTTAATTTATTCTTGCAAGTGTTAATTTATTCAGGCAAGTAATAATTTAGTCAGGCAAGTAATAAATATGTCAGGAAAATAATAATTTAATCAGGCAAAAAATAATTTAATCAGGCAAGTGATAATTTAGTCAGGCAAATAATAATTTAGTCAGATAAGAGTTAATTTATTTAAGCAAGCGTTAATTTAGGCACGCAAGCGGTAATTTAGTCACGCAACCATTAATTTAGTGAGGCAAGAGTAAATTTTGTCACACAAGCGATAATTTAGTCAGTAAATGTAGTTAGGCCACCGTAAATATACGCGTAAATGTAGTCATTAACACGTAAAAATAGTCAGGCAAGAGTAAATGTAGTCAAGCAAGCGTAAATGAAGTCAGACCATCGCAAATATACTCAGGCAAACGGAAATGTAGTCAGGCCATTGTAAATATACTCAGGAAAGCGTAAATGTCGTCAGGCAAGCACATATGTTGTCAGACAAGCGGATATGTATTCAAGCAAGCGTAAAGAAGTCAGGCAAGCTTAAATTAAGTTTAGCAAGCGTAAATGTAGTTAGACAATCGTAAATAGAGTCTGGCAGGCGTAAATGTAGTCAGGTCGTCGCAAATATAATCAGGCAAACGTAAATGTATTCAAGCAAGCGTAAATGTAGTCAAGCAAGCGTAAATATTTTCAGGCAAACCTAAATGTAGTCAGGGAAACGTAAGTTTATTAAGGCAAGCTTAAATGTAGTCAAGCAAGCAAAAATATAGTCAGGCACTCAGGCAAACGTAAATGTAGTCACGCAAGTGTAAACGTAGTCAGACAAGCATAAATGTAGACAGACATGCGTAAATGTAGCAGGGCAAGCGTAAATGTAGTCAACCATGCATAAATGCTGTCACGCCACCGTAAATATAGTCAGGCAAGCGTAAATGTAGTCAGGCTAGCGTAAATGTAGTCAGGTAAGCGTATATGTAGTCAGGCAAGCGTAAATCAAGTCAGGCAAGCGTAAATATAGTCAGGCAATCGTAAATATACTCAAGGAAGCGTAAATGTAGTCAGGCAAGCGTAAATGTGTTCAGGCAAGCCAAATGAAGTCAGGCAATCATGGCAGAGCGTAAATGTAATTAAGTCATCGTATATATACTCAGTATTAAATGAAGTCAGGCAAGCATGAATGTAGTCAGGCAAGTGTAAATGTAGTCAGACAAGCGTAAATGTTGTCTTTCAAGGACAAATGTAGTCAAGCAAGCATAAATTTAGTCTGGCAAGCGTGAATGTAGTCAGGCATGCGAACATTTAATCAGGCAAGCGTTTATTTTGTCAGGCAAGAGTTAGTTTAGTCAGGTAGGTAATAATTTAGTCAGGGAAGTAATAATTTAGGCAGAAAAGAAATAATATTTTCAGGCAAGTAATTATTTAGTCAAGCATGTAGTATTTTAGTCAGGCAAGCGTTAATTTACTCAGGCAAGTTTTAATTTAGTCAGGCACCTGTAAATTTATTCAGGCAAGCATAAATTAGTCAGGCAACCGTTAATTAAGTCAGAAAATTATAAATTTGGTCAGGCAAGAGTTAAATTATTCTTGCAAGAGTTAATTTATTCTTGCAAGAGTTAATTTATTCAGGCAAGTAATAATATAGTCAGGCAAATAATAACTTTGTCAGGCAAAAAATAATTAAATCAGGCAAGTGATAATTTAGTCAGGCAAGTATTAATTTACTCAGGTAACAGTTATTTTAGTCAAGCAAGCGGTAATTTAGGCAGGCAAGCGATAATTTAGTCACGCGTCCGTTAATTTAGTCAGGCAAGAGTTAATTTGGTTACGCAAGCGTTAATTTAGTTAGGCAAGCGTTAATCTATTAAGTAGCTTAAATCTATTTGGGCAAGCGTTAATGATGTCTGGCAAACGAAAAGGAAGTCAGGCAGGCGTAAATGTAGTCAGGCCACCGTAAATATATTCAGGCTGGCGTATATGTAGTCAGGCCATCGTAAATAGTCAGGCAAGAGTAAATGTAGTCAGGCAACCGTAAATATACTCAGGAAGCGTAAATGTCGTCAGGTCATCGTAAATATACGCAGGCAAACCTAAATGTAGTCAGGCAAGCGCAAATGTAGTCAGGCAAGCGTAAATGTAGTCAGGCAAGCGGAAATTTAGTAAGGCAAGCTTAAATGTAGTCAGGCAAGCGAAAATATAGTCAGGCATGCGTAAATGTAGTCAGTTAAGCGTAAATGAGGTCACACAAGCATAAATGTAGTAAAGCAAGCGCAAATATAGTCAGGCAACCAAAAATATGGTCAGGCAAGCGTAAATGTAGTCAGGCAAGCGTAAATGTAGTCAGGCAAGCGTAAATGTAATCAGGCAAGCGTAAATGAAGTCATACAAGCGCAAATGTAGTCACACCACCATAAATATAGGCAGGCAAGCATAAATGTAGTCAAGCAAGCGTAAATGTAGTCAGGCAACCATAAATATGGTCAGGCAAGCGTATATGTAGTAAGGCAAGCGTAAATGAAGTCAGGCAAGTGTTAATGTAGTTAAGTCATTATAAATATACTCAGGATTAATTGAAGTCAGGCAAGCATAAACGTAGTCAGACAACCGTAAATGTAGTCAACCCATCGTAAATATACTTAGGATTATATGTAGTCAGGCAAGCGTAAATGTAGTCAGGCATGGGTAAATGTTGTCAGGCATGAGTAAATGTAGTCAGACAAACGTAAATGTAGTCAGACAAGCGTAAATGGTGTCTGGCAAGCATAAATGAATTTAGGCAACCATAAATGTAGTCAGGCAAGAGTAAATGTAATCAGGCGAGCATATATTTAGTCAGGCATGGGTAAATGATGTCAGACAAGCGTAAATGTTTTCTGGCAAGCATAAATGTAGTCAGGCAAACGTAAATGAAGTCAGGAAAGCGTAAATGTGTTCAACCAAGCGTAAATATAGTCTGGCAAGCGTAATTGTAGTCAGGGAAACGTAAATGTAGTTAAGTCATCGTAAATATACTCAGGATTAAATGAAGTCAGACAAGCATGAATGTAGTCAGGCAAGCGTAAATATAGTGAAGCTATCTTAAATGTACTCAGGATTAAATGTAGTCAGGCAAGCGTAAATGTAGTCAGGCCACCGGAAATATACTCTGGTACGCGTAAATGTAGAAATACACTCGTAAAAATAGTCAGGCAAGAGTAAATGAAGTCAGACCATCGGAAATATACTCAGTCAAACGTAAATGTAGTCAGGCTATCGTAAATATACTCAGGCAAGCGTAAAAGTAGTCAGGCAAGAGTAAATGTAATCAGGCAAGCATAAATTTAGTCAGGCTTGCGAATGTGAGAGTTTGTAGTTTTTAACTTGTGAGAAGTTTTGGAATAAATTAAAATTGGTATAAGGAATTTTAGCTCGGAAAATTTCTAAGAACTTTCTTTATTCTTTAACCTTTATTCCTGTCGTGATATTCAACTAGGTCGCCTGAGGAAGGACTTGCTTAGCTAACACACCAGTGTAGTAACCAGCTCATTCCTCACTTTGGGACCATGTATGAACAATTGACTAGGCGCGAGCCAACGCCGAGACCCCAATGAAAATTGAAATCCCCCTCACTTAGGCCGCCGACCTTCGCCAATCGCCGAAGCGAATCTAACGAGTAGGTCACGGGCTCTCACAACAATAATTTATTGTTGTGTGGTGCCGTATATTTGATCCAAAGCTCAGAAAATTAGTCTCAATGTTCGTCGAGTGTGAAGAACATTTGCATAACAATAATAATGTGTGAGGGTGTAACGAAAAGACAGTGTTAACCATAACAACTTAGTTTATTCAATAAAGTACTAACTACTACAACAAAACAAAAGAAATGTCAATGACGTTACTCGAAATCCTTACTGTGACACTATCAATGACAGCTAGACACCAGCCCCTCGGACTGCATAATGAACTAACTCGAACATAAGCGTGACCACAGAGGAATCAACAAGCAAGCAAGAACTAACAGATCTATAATCACAATTACAACAAATGACACAGTAGGTTCTGAAACACGTCTCCAGTAACCTCCTAACTGTTCTACGCCTCAGTGCAGTCTACTCCTGAAACAGCGGTTGCAATGCAATCAAATCAGTAGTCTTTCAATGACAACACTAACTAATGGGTTCACTGGCAACTCCAGCACCCTTCCTCAAATTAATCCTTACGTTAACACTACGTCCCACGGACAATCAATAACAATTGATTTACGTTAATAACACAATAACATTTACGTTAATAACAAGGTAACATTTACGTTAAATTAACAACTCTTACAACTGTCACTAGTAACGCGGAAATCAAACAACACTCTACCCGTCGAGCATTCAGTGAGAAAATCCCATTAATCCCTGTACTTCCAGACAGCTGATTAATCTCTTTACTAGTTACGTTAATTTACGTTAATCGGTTACTAATCACTCAGCGATGGTAAACTCTGATTTGCAATGTCCAAAGTGCTAAGAGAACGGTAATCACTCCTGATTACCTTTAGAGTAATTAATTACTATCCTCAAGATCAATAATTAAACAATTAAAATACGCAACCTTTCACACTGGCTCAGCAATTTACATTAAGGTATGAATTCCGTCTAAGCCTTCCATACTCAGACCAATTCAGGCGACTAATAACAGTAATTAGCCCCACGTTTACGTTATTCTAAAATGACGCTACTCCTCTCACGAGTCAATCAAGTGCCGGTACTTCCGGGTAGATAACGACGTTACGTTAATGGAACAATGTAGCCTTCGTGTGAGTCGATCAAACAAGGATCGAGATTAATTACTTTGACTTCCTGAAACACGTCAATTACCCGGCCCACTGACCGTTAATTACGACAGACAATACTCTAATTCTTATCTGGCTGATGGCTAGGCTCCTCGAGACTACCGTAGCTGCTTACAGGAAAGTAAATTAACCCAAACGTATTCTACGTTACTCAAATTGTCAAAGAACAAATTCTCTTAAAGCAATGGGCGTTCCCTTGGTTACGTTATATTAATTGCCTCGCAATCACCTCACTGAATACTGGACTTCGATGTCCTACCAGATAACCAGGAGAATATATTTGTATATCCAAGTACTCGTCTACAGCCGAGTTCACCCACGACAATGACAAATCACACTAACAAATCACAGTGATTTACGTTACAATCCGGTTGCTATGACAATACTGCAGAACCTAGTAAAATAACCTACAGGACATGAACCCTCTAGAACCCTGCCCCACAATGGTTTTACTGAACTGCAATCACATATGGTGATTGCTCAACACTAGCAACAATCACCATCAAATAACAACCCCCTTTGCAATAACACACACGGCAAGTACTCCAATTTCCAAATATTAGAACCCTGCACACACTTACTTACTTACTTACTGCTGCAAATGACCCCTAGAACATAGGTCAATATATTGCAATCACCTCACAGTAAATAACACATTAACACTGGGCACCGTGACACTACGATTATATATATATATAATTACCGCTGACACATGTAGCCTACAGCTATCAAACGTTATTGGGAACACTAAGGAGAATCTCACACTCCTTAAATCACACGAGGTGAGTGATTTATCGGTCACGCATGCCGATAAACACTCGAGAGTTACGTTACTCGACAGAGCGGGGGCGGTCTCTCTAGACGGCCTCGTCACTCACCAAACCTCACCAAAATTACGTTAATTAATACTGCAACCACAATATATATATTTATATAAATCACACTTGTCACGGCCCTGGGAACACTACAAGAAATTTAAACCACACTGTGGCACACTCCACAATAATCATTGCCAGGAATCACTGGCGTTACACATACCTGAGCGCTCAGTGTTGGAATTCCACACCTGCAAGACCACACATGGAAATGATATCACTCCGTCCCACGGACGATCAAAAATGATTACCACAATGAAATAAAAGAATTTATTACATGGACATCCTCTCCGTCCTTGGCTAAACTATGTATCCTGTTCCCCGTGTGTACCCACACACACACACCCTGTACGTCTGTGTACACTTAAGTCCCTCTGGACTGACAAGATGACAACACAGGTGATTAATCTCCTCGCCCACAATTCACTCCACCTGAACAGGTGCTGCGTGACAATGTGACGGAACACTTGACCTCGAATTCAAGCTTTAGAGACTACTAATCACCGAAATACACACATAGGTACTTACTCATTCACACTGCCGGCTTTACACACCATTCCCATACATCAGGCACCCCGCTATAGGTGGCTGGCTCGCTCCGGGTGGCGTAGGCGGCGGCAGTTCCTGACCGTAGTACAAACACGGGAAATTGCCTTAACACTGACACAAATTTCCCCGTTCCCATCGACTGCTACAGAGCACTAGCAAGTCTAATCATCACTGGTATGGGATCTACGAGTCTGTTGCTGCTCGTATGCACATTCCCCCACGATCCCAGATCACTGTACCTCTACCCCCTGCATACAATAATGTCTTAAACCCCTCCAAGCGACGACTTCGGCCGGATTCTGTGACGACCGATGTCGTAGGTGAAGCAGGAAGCATCAGCAGTTGTAGTCCAGCCACCACGACGCCCTATACATCAATTTGGCCGAATTGAGTACAGGAACGTCTTGACAAGGTGGCGGCTGATTTCAGAATGATGCTCACACCGGCTCTTCCCGCGTCCTTCTCGAAATAACCAATGAGAGGAAGGCATACAGCGGCCTACCCCTCTCATCCAATCAGCGACGGTGTAGCATAGCCCCTAGGGCTGCTCCAAGATGGCCGACCAACATGGCGGCTCAAGATGTTTACTAAGATGGCGGCTGTCTCCATGACAACCACTCAAGTGGCCAGCGAGCGTGGGGCCCCACATGTCTACCCACCCCACGCCTGCGGCCTAGGCGTTCGCGCGCAAAGTTGTCTGGCTCCATGCCATACAATGAGATGATGCTATCAGCTCTAGCACTGTCCACAGACATGCCACCCCGGCCAGGGTAACATTTATGGACTGCTGATGACTGGGGCTCTCACCTGAGCCCAAACACTAGATGTTTCGGTTGCTGGTACAAAACTTAAGTCCGCCCACTTAACAAGTGCACTTAACAAGTGTACTGGCTCCCACAGGCATAAGAGCACTATTGTAAGTGAGCTGGTGAACCACCTCCTCACAGCGAACATTTATTCAGGCAAGCGTTTATTTTGTCAGGCAAGAATTTGTTTAGTCAGGCAGATAATAATTTAGTCAGTCAAGTAATAATTAAGTCAGAAAGTAATAATATTGGCAGGCAAGTAATAATTTAGTTACGTAATTAGTAATTTTGTCAGGCAAGCGTTAATTTAGTCCAGCAAGTTTTAATTTAGTCAGGCACCTGAAATTTATTCAGGCAAACGTAAATTAGTCAGGCAAGCGTAATTTAGTCAGGCAAGAATTAATTTTATTCTTGCAAAAGTTAATTTTTTTAGGCAAGTAATAATTTAGTCAGGCAAGTAATAGTTTAGTCAGGCAAGTAATAATTTAGTCAGGCAAGAAATAATTTAGTACGGCAAAAAATAATTTAGTCAGGTAAGTGATAATTTAGTCAGACAGGTAATAATTGTGTCAGACAAGAGTTAATTTAGTCAGGCAAGCGTTAATCTAGTTAGGAGCGAAAATTTATTCTAGCAAGCGTTAATGTTGTCAGGCAAGCAAAAATAAAGTCAGTCCAGCGAAAATAAAGTCAGTCCAGCGAAAATAAAGTCAGTCCAGCGAAAATAAAGTCAGTCCAGCGTAAATGTAGTCAGACCACCTTAAATATACTCAGGCAAGCGTAAATGTTTTCAGGCAATCGTAAATGTTGTCAGGCAATCGTAAATATAGTCTAGCAAGAAAGGAGCGAAAATATAGTCAGTCCAGCGAAAACAAAGTCAGTCCAGCGAAAATAAAGTCAGTCCAGAGAAAGTGTAGTCAGTCCACCTTAAATATACTCAGGCAAGCGTAAATGTTTTCAGGCAATCGTAAATGTTTTCAGGCAATCGTAAATATAGTCTTGCAAGAGTTTATGTACTAAGGCAATCGTAAAAATAGTCAGGCAAGCGTAAATGTAGTCATTCAAGTGTAATTTTAGTCAGGCAATCATAAATGTAGTGAGGAGAGCGTAAATATACTCAAGCAAGCGTAAATGTATTCAGGCAAGCATAAATAAAGTCATGCAATCGTAAATGTATTCAGGCAAGCGTAAATATGGCCAGGCTATCGTAAATATACTCAAGCAAGCGTAGATTTAGTCAGACAAGCGTAAATGTATTCAGGCAAGCGTAAATGTAGTTAAATAATCGTAAATATACTCAGGATTAAATGAAGTCAGGCATGCATGATTGTAGTCAGACAAGCGTAAATGTAGGCAAGCCATCGTAAATATACTCCGGATTAAATGTAGTCAGGCAAGCGTAAATGTAGTCAAGGAAGCGTAAATGTAGTCAGGCCATCGTAAATATACTCAGGTTTAAATGAACTCAGGCAAGCGTAAATGATGTCAGCCAGGAGTAAATGTAGTCAGACAAGCGTAAATTAAGTCAAACAATCATAAATGTAGTCAGACAAGTGTAAATTGTGTCTTTCTAGAACAAATGTTCTCAGGCAAGCATAAATGTAGTCTGGCAAGCGTAAATGTAGTCAGGCATGCGAACATTTATTCAGGCAAGCGTTTATTTTGTCAAGCAAGAGTTAGTTTAGTCACGCAGGTAATAATTTAGTCAGGCAAGTAATAATTTAGGCAGAAAAGAAATAATATTTTCAGGCAAATAATAATTTATTAGAGTAAGTAGTATTTTAGTCTGGCAAGCGTTAATTTCGTCAGGCAAGTTTTAATATAGTCAGGCACCTGTAAATTTATTCAGGCAAGCGTAAATTAGTCAGGCAAGCGTTAATTTTGTAAGGAAATTATAAATTTAGTCAGGCAATAGTTAATTTATTCTTGCAAGTGTTAATTTATTCAGGCAAGTGTTAATTTATTCAGGCAAGTAATAATTTAGTCAGGAAAGTAATAAATAAGTCAGGCAAATAATAATTTAGTCAGGTAAGAGTTAATTTAGTCAAGCAAGCGTTAATTTAGTCAAGCAAGCGTTAATTTAGGCACGCAAGCGGTAATTTAGTCACGCAACCAGTGTGAGGCAAGAGTTAGTTTTGTCACACAAGCGATAATTTAGTTAGTAAATGTAGTCAAGCCACCGTAAATATACGCGTAAATTTAGTCATTAACAAGTAAAAATAGTCAGGCAAGAGTAAATGTAGTCACGCAAGCGTAAATGAAGTCAGACCATCGCAAATATACTCGGACAAACAGAAATGTAGTCAGGCCATTGTAAATATACTCAGGGAAGCGTAAATGTCCTCAGGCAAGCGTAAATGTAGTTAAGTCATCATAAATATACTCAGTATTAATTGAAGTCAGACAAGCATAAATGTAGTCAGGCAACCGTAAATGTAGTCAAGCCATCGTAAATATGCCAAGGATTAAATGTATCCAAGCATAAATGTAGTCAGGCATGAGTAAATTTAATCAGTAAAAATGAGTAAATGAGTAAAATGAGTAAATTTAATCAGGCATGAATAAATTTAGTCAGGCATGCGAACATTTATTCATTCAAGCGTTTATTTTGTCAGGCAATAGTTAGTTTAGTCAGGCAGGTAATAATTTAGTCAGGCAAGTAACAATGTAGTCAGAAATGTAATAATATTGTCAGGCAAGTAATAATTTTTTCACGGTAGTAGTAATTTAGTCAGGTAAGCGTTAATTTAGTCAGGCAAGTTTTAATTTAATTTAATTTAGACTATTTCGTAAAAATAGTCTGGAAAGAGTAAATGTAGTCAGGCCATCGTAAATATACTCAGTCAAGCGTAAATTCAGTCATGCAAGCGCAAATGTTGTCAGGCAAGCGAAAATGTATTATGGCAAGCGTAAATTTGGTCAGGCAAGCTTAAACTAAGTTAAGCAAGCGTAAATGTAGTAAGACAATCGCATATGAGTCATGCAAGCGTAAATGTAATCAGGTCATCATAAATATACTCAGGCAAACGTAAATGTAGTCACGCAAGCGTAAACGCAGTCAGACAAACATAAATGTAGACAGACATGCGTAAATGTAGCAGGGCAAGCGTAAATGTAGTCAACCATGCATAAATGCTGTCACGCCACCGTAAATATAGTCGCATATGTACGACTATATCACCGTATAGGTAAGCATATATGTAGTCAGGCAAGCGTAAATCTAGTCAGGCAAGCGTAAATATGGTATGGCAATCGTACATATACTCAAGCAAGAGTAAATGTAGTCAGGCATACGTAAATGTGTTCAGGCAAGCCAAATGAAGTCAGGCAATCATGGTAAAGCGTAAATGTAGTTAAGTCATCGTATATATACTCAGTATTAAATGGAGTCAGGCAAGCATGAATGTAGTCAGGCAAGTGTAAATGTAGTCAAGCCATCGTAAATATATTTAGGATTAAATGTAGTCAGGCAAGCGTAAATGTAGTCAAGCCATCGTAAATATATTCAGCTTTAAATGTAGTCAGGCAAGCATAAATGTTGTCAGGCATGAGTAAATGTAGTGAGACAAGTGTAAATTTAGTCAGACAAGCATAAATGTAGTCAGACAAGCGTAAATGTTGTCTTTCAAGCACAAATGTAGTCAGGCAAGCATAAATGTAGTCTGGCAAGCGTGAATGTAGTCATGCATGCGAACATTTAATCAGGCAAGCGTTTATTTTGTCAGGCAAGAGTTAGTTTAGTCAGGCAGGTAATAATTTAGTCAGGCAAGTAATAATTTAGGCAGAAAAGAAATAATATTTTCAGACAAGTAATTATTTAGTCAAGCATGTAGTATTTTAGTCAGGCAAGCGTTAATTTACTCAGGCAAGTTTTAATTTAGTCAGGCAACTGTAAATTTATTCAGGCAAGAGTAAATTAGTCAGGCAAGCGTTAATTTAGTCAGAAAATTATAAATTTTATCAGGCAAGAGTTAAATTATTCTTGCAAGAGTTAATTTATTCTTGCAAGAGTTAATTTATTCAGGCAAGTAATAATCTATTCAGTCAAGTGATAATTTAGTCAGGCAAGTAATAATTTAAGCACGTAAGAGTTAATTTAGTCAAGCAAGCGGTAATTAAGGCAGGCAAGCGGTCATTTAGTCACGCATCCGTTAATTAAGTCAGGCAAGAGTTAATTTCGTCACGCAAGTGTTAATTTAGTCAGGCAAGCGTTTATCTAGTAAGTAGCTTAAATCTATTCGGAAAAGCGTTAATGATGTCAGGCAAGCGAAAATGAAGTCAGGCAAGAGTAAATATAGTCAGGCCACCGTAAATATACTCAGGCACGCGTAAATGTAGTCATAAACTCGTAAAAATATTCAGGAAAGAGTAAATATGGTCAGGCAAGCGTAAATGAAGTCAGGTCATCGCAAATATACTCAGGCAAACGGAAATGAAGTCACGCCATTGTAAATATACTCTGGCAATCGTAAATGTCGTCAGGCAAGCGCAAATATTGACAGACAAGCGAATATGTATTCAGGCAAGTATAAATGTAGTCAGGCAAGCCTAAAGTTAGTTCAGCTAGCGTAAATGTATTCTGACAATCGTAAATGGAGTCAGGCATGCGTAAATGTAGTCAGGTCGTCATAAAAATAAACAGGCAAACGTAAATGTATTCAGGCAAGCGTAAATGTAGTCAGGTCTTCGTAAATATATTCAGGCAAAACTAAATGTAGTCAGGCAAGCGTAAATGTAGTCAGGCAGGGGTAAATAAAGTCAGGCAAGCGTAAATTTAGTAAGGCAAGCTTAAATGTAGTCAGTCAAGCGAAAATAAAGTCAGGCATGCGAAAATGTAGTCAGACAAGCGTAAATGAGGTCACACAAGCGTAAATGTAGTCAAGCAAGCGCAAATGTAGTCTCACCACCGTAATTATAGGCAGGCAAGCATAAACGTAGTCAAGCAAGCGTAAATGTAGTCAGGCTACCATAAATATGGTCAGGCAAGCGTAAATGTAGTCAGGCAAGCGTAAATGTAGTCAGGCAACCGTAAATGTAGTTAAGTCATCATAAATATACTCAAGATTAATTACCGTCAGGCAAGCATAAATGAAGTCAAGCAACCGTAAATGTAGTCAACCCATCGCAAAAATATACTTAGGATTATATGTAGTCAGGTAAGCGTAAATGTAGTCATGCATGAGTAAATGTAGTCAGAAAAACGTAAATGTAGTCAGACAAACGTAAATGTAGTCAGACAAGCGTAAATGGTGTCTGGCAAGCATAAATGAAGTCAGGCAAACATAAATGTAGTCAGGCAAGAGTAAATGTAATCAGGCAAGCATAAATTTAGTCAGGCATGCGAACATTTATTCAATCAAGCGTTTATTATGTCAGGCAATAGTTAGTTTAGTCAGGCAGGAAATAATTTAGTCAGGCAAGTAAAAATTTAGTCAGAAAAGTGATAATATTGTCAAGCAAGTAATAAATTAGACACGCAAGTAGTAATATAGTCAGGTAAGCGTTAATTTAGTCAGGCAAGTTTTAATTTAGTCAGGCAATAATCATTTTTATTCTTGCAGGAGTTAATTTATTTAGGCAAGTAATAGTTAAGTCAGGCAAGTTATAATATACTCTGGCATGAAATAATTTAATAAGGCAAAAAATCATTCAGTCAGGCAAGTGATAATGTAGTCAGACAAGTAATAATTTTGTCAGGCAAGCGGTAATTTATTCAGGGAAGAGTTAATTTAGTCAGGCAAGCGTTAATCTAGTAAGGAGCGTAAATTTATTCTGGCAAGCGTTAATGTTGTCAGACAAGCGAATATGTATTCAGGCAAGCGAATATAAAGTCAGTCCAGCGTAAATGCAGTCAGGCCACCTTAAATATATTCAGGCAAGCGTAAATGTTGTCAGGCAATCGTAAATGTTGTCAGGCAATCGTAAATGTTGTCAGGCAATCGTAAATGTTGTCAGGCCATCGTAAATGTTGTCAGGCAATCGTAAATGTTGTCAGGCAATCGTAAATATACTCAAGCAAGCGTATATGTAGTCAGGCAAGCGTAAATCTAGTAAGGCAAGCGGAAATGTATTCAGGCAACGTAAATATGGTCAGGCCATCGTAAACATACTCAAGCAAGCGTAAATGTAGTCAGGCATGCGTAAATGTAGTCAGGCTAGCGGAAATGTGTTCAGGCAAGCAAAAATATAGTCAGGCAAGCGTAATTGTAGTCAAGTAAGCGTAAATGTATTCAGTCAAGCGGAAATGTAGTTAAGTCATCGGAAATATACTCAGGATTAATTGAAGTCAGGCAAGCATGAATGTAGTCGGGCACGCGTAAAAGTAGTCAAGCCATCGTAAACATACTCAGGTTTCAAAGTAGTCAGGCTAGCGTAAATGTTGTCAGGCATGAGTAAATGTAGTCAGACAAGCGTAAATTTAGTCAGACAAGCATAAATGTAGTCAGACAAGGGTAAATTTTGCCTTTCAAGCACAAATGTAGACAGGCAAGTATAAATGTAGTCTGGCAAACATAAATGTAGTCAGGCATGCGAACATTTATTCAAGCAAGCGTTTATTTTGTCAGGGAAGAGTTAGCTTAGTCAGGCAAGTAATAATTTAGGCAGAATCGATTATAATATTTCCAGGCAAGTAATTATATAGTCAAGCAAGTAGTATTTTAGTCAGGCAAGCGTTAATTTAGTCAGGCACCGGTAAATTTATTCAGGCAAGCGTAAATCATTCAGGCATGCGTTAATTTAGTCAGGAAAGCGTTAATTTTTTCCTGCAAGAGTTAATTTACTCAGGCAGGTAACAATTTATTCAGGTAAGTAATAAATTAGTCAGGAAAGTAATAATTTAGTCAGGTAAGAGTTAATTTACTTAGGCAAGCGTTAATTTAGTCAGGCAAACGTTAATGTTGTCAGGCAAGCGAAAATGAAGTCAGACAAGCGTAAATGTAGTCAGGTCACCGTAAATATACTCAGGCAAGCGTAAATGTAGTCAGGCAATCGTAAATATAGTCAGGCAATAGTAAATGTAGTCAGCTTACCGTAAATATACTCAGGCACCCGTAAATGTAGTCATAAACTCGTAAAAATAGTTAGGCAAGAGTAAATGTAGTCTGGCAAGCGCAAATGTTGTCAGGCAAGCGTAAATGTAATCAGGTCGTCGTAAATATAATCAAGCAAACGTAAATGTATTCAGGCAAGTGGAAATGTAGTCAGGCATGCGTAAAAGTAGCAGGGCAAGCGTAAATGTAGTCAACCATGCATAAATGTAGTCACGCCACTGTAAATATAGTCAGACAAGCGTAAATATAGCAAGGCAAGCGTAAATATAGTCAGGCAAGTGTAAATCTAGTCAGGCAAGCGTAAATATGGTCCGGCCATAGTAAATATACTCAAGCAAGCGTAAATGTAGTCAGGCATGCGTAAATGTAGTCAGACAAGCGTAAATGTGTTCAGGCAAGCCAAATGAAGTCAAGCAATCATGAATGTAGTCAGGCAAGTGTAAATGTAGTCTAGCCAACTTAAATATGCTCAGGTTTAAATGTAGTCAGGAAAGCGTAAAGGTAGTCAGGCAAGCGTAAATTTAGTCAGGCAAGCATAATTTTAGTCAGGCCAGCGTAAATGTAGTCAGGGAAGCGTAAATGTAGACAAGCCATCGTAAATATACTCAGGATTAATTGTAGTCAGCAAAGCGTAAATGTAGTCAGGCAAGCGTAAATGTAGTCAAGCCATCGTAAATGTAGTCAGGCAAGCGTAAATGTAGTCAAGCCATCGTAAATGTATTCAGGCAAGCGTAAATGTAGTCAAGCCATCGTAAATGTAGTCAGGCAAGCGTAAATATAGTCAAGCCATCGTAAATGTAGTCAGGCATGCGTAAATGTAGTCAAGCCATCGTAAATATATTCAGGTGTAAATGTAGTCAGGCAAGCATAAATGTTGTCAGGCAGGAGTAAATGCAGTGAGACAAGCGAAAATTTAGTCAGACAAGCACAAATGAAGTCAGACCAGCGTAAATGTTGTCTTTCAAGCACAAATGTAGGCAGGCAAGCATAAGTGTAGTCTGGCAAGCGATGTTGGAAATTTCCAACACTAATACAATACTATTGTATTATAAGAAATCAGTATTATTATATACTAACTACAGTAGTCACTAAAACTTTCTAACAGTAATGTTCACATAAACTAACCATTATATCTACATATGGATGCTGGAATTCTTACGAAACCAAGCACCAGTATTGCGTCAGATTATATCTAGTTAATCACATTTATTGCCAGTGTGTTAGAGAATTGAATGTGGTTCTCTAAAATCATAAAAGTATTCCGTGTGATAATTATTTATGGATAACATAACTCCCAAATAATTCTAAATCGAGAGTTTTTAGTTACAATTGTTATCAAGTAATAGTTTTTCTGTCACGCGTGAATGCCATGGAGAAAACTAAAATCTTCTCCATTTCTCGTTTACCACCATAAGATGAGAAAGCAATAATATTTAAATCCCTAGAATCACAACCCAGTCTTTATTAAAGTATTTCAACCGCAATTGCGCGAAATAGTATTATTTGTGATAAATAATTTTTGTGGTGAATGCGGGATGCGGGTTGAGGGAGAAGGAGACGCCGTTGTGAGGGTGGCGGGCTCGTGTTGCGGAGTGAGCAGCGAACGCACGTACTTGGACAGGAAAGTCGTGGCGTCAGAGTCTGAGACACGTGACGTTGGGATTATGAGCAAGAATTACACTGATACTCAGCTTAGAACGAATAATTATTCTTCCACGTGATCTACAGTGCTCGGTCAAATAATAACATGTCGATATTCAAGCCAAACTCTCAACCACGTGTACAACATTGTGGAAGTTTGAGACTGTGACGCAATACCGGCAGACTTCAGCATACACTGCACTCATCGCTAAGTATATATTTCTTTCTTGATGCATCATTAGAGATTGTATATTTCGTGGGCAGTCTGTCGTTACATAGCAAGACGACTAAAAATCCAATGTTTGTACCGCATTAATCTTTATTTTCTATTTTCATAAATATTGAGATTTAAGTAGCCTAGTTCAATGCTACGTAATATCCTTTAAATTACAGCTCGTATGTGAGGAGTCGACGAGCCGTTAACTACATTCGTGTTATTCACCTCAAAGGGCTTCTATGTGGAGATCCTGAGATCACGAGGACGAGGCACGAACGATGTCATAGAAATCGTCTTAATGCTAAGACTTTTTGTACACATTTAATTGTTCCAATTTATTCCACATATCTATAATATTATTATATTGAGTACTTGCCATGTGAACTGGAGATGGATGTGTTTACTTAGATGATTGCTCTTTAATTCTAACAATCATTAATATTTTCTATTTGAATTTACCTTTTGAGTCTATAATAATTTGGTCATAATATTCTTTATTCAACAATGAACTGGTGCACGAACCACACTAGTTCCTAGACGTATATGAAGTTCTAGCAATACCCCCCCCAATGTAGGTGTTTGAGGCTCTGACTTTAGTTAATTAACCATACAGTTCATTATTTATTTAAGTGATTATTCTTTCTAGTATTTATCCATAGACACTGGTTCTTTCTTGTGTTTCTAATGATCACTTTTTATTAGTTTCCCTCTTTTCTCAAAATTGGGTAGTCCTTCGTTATTAAATTAAATCATTAAATAAATAAATAATTGAGTCAAGTATATTGTCAAGTATAATTAGTATATTTATATAAATATAAATATACTAATTAGTAATAACTAATCACCGTGTGAAGTAGTCTAGACTAACCACATTAATTAATTGTGTCTACTGGCAGCGTAACACATAGGTTAGCCTAATTCACACCAATTCATTGCTACTTATACCTCATGTATAAGGTAGCACTCGTGGGACACAGTCAATTACCCACAACGCTTAGACCTATACCTCATACTGAAGTAAGAATCTTTAGGTCACCAGGAGCAACAGCTCATAACTTCTATAACAATTCCACACTAACACCTGCGTTAGAGTAGCCTCACCATCTAACCATTATTTATTTAGGTGGTAATGACATTCATCCTACTCGACATCCAGCTGAGGTAATTAATCACCTTAAAACCATAATTTCTTCATTTAAACTCATCAGCAATTCGGTAGTATTCACATTGGTGGAACCTCGCCAACTGAGTAATGATAATCGTTGGGGAGTAACCCCAGAATATTACCAAAGAGCTGCCAAATACATAAACTTCAGGCTGAAAAAACGAGTACGATTGGATGCCACTTATGTTCAATTTACAGCCAGACCATACAGACAAAACCTGGCAAGAGATGGTGTACACCTGTCAGGTGAGTCTAGGTCACATGTAGTTGACAAATTGATCAACACAATCAATTATCACAAACAACTGTGGCTAGCAAGCCAAAATTAACTGTGCATAATTGTTTTTCACCTGTGTGCAAGTGCACATTTATATAAACTATAAAATCCCCCCCCCCCCAAAAAAATACAGCACAACTATATAGTCACATTACTGCACCACAATATAAGCTTTGCCAACCTTTATTAGGTAGGAATTTAGGCTGTGATTGTGCTGAATTTGGCACAAACGCAGACTAAATAAATTTGTAGTTTCTTAGGTAGAAATTCTTACAACTAGGCTTGAGCTAGCTAGTTAGTAGTACATATATTATTCATTCTTGTGCTGACCCTATCAAGGGTGGGATTAAAGCTTAAGATAACTCTGATTAGAGTATATTCATATTATTTATTCTTTTACTCATTATTTGTGTATACATTTTGAGTGCTGCTGAATGATCACCATTACATCTAATGGTGATAAAGATGAGCTAGCCGGACGAAAGTTAATGGTGAAGTTCAAGCACTACTCAAAATAATTAGTTACTTGTTGTTAGGTAGGTAAATTAACCTCTGAACGAGGTAGTGTAGTCTATTCCAATATTAGGCTATTATATTGATATTGAACTCCATTGAATGAGTCAATATCCCAGTTATCTCAGTAACAACTATTTACTGTCAAACCAGCCTTTACCCACCAAGATGGAAACGGCTGAAAAAATGAAAAGGGCCCTTATCGGTCTGAAAGGTCATTTGACCCGACATATTACTAAATGTCAAAATCTGTCACAACAGTCACCTGTTGACTACCTTGAATTAGAAGATTTACTTCAAGTTGCTGAAAACAAATTCGCCCATATTAAGCAACATATGAATCTGTATTTGACAAAACTTTACTCAACTTCTATGGGTAATAGTGAACTTGAGGATGTTGTAAACGACTTAGCGCAGTATGAAGATGATATACAGGTTAAGCTTCAACCCTTTAAAAGGCAAATTGCTAAAAACAAATTAACAATAACTTCTACTGCACATACAGATCCTGATGTCAAATTACCTCAGATCAACATACCCACATTCTCTGGTAACGAGAATGAAAGTTGGGATGATTTCTGGAGTAAATTCGTGGATGCAGTAGACTCTAAAGACAACATTCCTAAAACAACCAAATTCACTTATTTACAAGGCTTGTTACGAAATGAAGCCTTGAAAGTAATCTCTAACATAACACTGACCAGTGATGGTTACACCCTAGCTGTTCAATTGCTCAAAATCAACTACGATAACAAGGAGAGAACTATTACTGTCTTAGTTCAAAAATTGCTAGATTTACTATCTGCTAATAATTCTACCGATTCTCTCCAAACATTCAGGCTAGAATTAGAATCTTTACTCAAGGCCTCAAGCCTTAAAGTCCAAATTCAGACAGCTGAATGGATGACCAAAGTAGTTGTAAGGCGAAAATTACCAAGAGAAACTTTAGATAAATTGTGTACTATGTACAATAAAACCTTTCTGAAAGAAATTACAGAAGGTCTACATACGTTAGTCGAAAGACAAAGAGCCAACCAAGATGGGAAAGGTGTTTCAAAATTCTCTACTAACTCCCATCGTAACTCAGCTCATATTGACACTTCAGTCAAACCCAAACCGACTTTAAATAAGTCTAATAAATTTAAACCTAGGACTGCTCCATCCACTGGAAAGAGGAGTGGTAATGTAGGTACTTATTCAGTATCTCCTTCTGATGTAACCAATGACTTGTCTGCTAAAGAGACAAAGTCAACCAGAGAGAGAAGGTGTCTGTTCTGTAGTCAAGATCATGCCACCTACCAATGCACTGTTTATCCAAACTTTAATACCAGGTGTGACGATAATCTCCTTCAAGAGAGATTGAGCCTGCTCTTCCCTCCTAAGTACGTCCCTATACAACTAATATAGAAGAAATATCTAACAAATACAACACCAAGGTTTGCCCAGAGAGCAAACGTATTCAGCACCGGGAACACCTGCTCCACCTCCACCACTCCAACCACCAAACTACCTGTCCGTCGCCTGCTCATTGCTGATTGGCTGGTGCCCTGTCACACCTGCTCCCTCCACCCGCCACACTAGCTGACGTCTGAGCCACCACGACCTACAGACCTCAGAATATCCCGTGCTTTCCACAAGTTAACACGTCTCATTGGTAGACTAAGCTCTGGCTTACGTGTACTAAGAGAGGTGGCAGCTTAAAGCCAATATTCCTGCACCCATATATTTCATTGTATATTATTCACTTTGTTATTACTCACTTGTCTTAACGTAACTTTTCATTTTGCCATTGATTATTCGTATTATTTTGATTGATTGATTTTATGTTACAATTTGTATGTCCATTTTATTCATGTTTTGCTTTTCTAACGTAATTAAAATCTCATTGTTAAATTTACTTGTGTTTTGTGTGTCTTCCCATTACCTTACCTCAGACGAAAGTTTCAGATTTTCTCTTTTTGTTTCTTTATGTGACGAGGCCATACCCCTAGCTTTTGAAACAGCCGAACACCAACGCGTTACCGTCACACAGGATTAAACGGTTACAAGAAATACACAGGTGCACCAAGTGCATGGGCTCTCATGATCCCAGTAAATGTGTAGTGCAACTACGTTCATGCAGTAGATGCAACAAAGGTATACATCATTATGCCTTATGTAGAAAAACTTCTACCCAATCCATGACAACTGGGGAGAATTCTACGAATTCTACCACGGTACAATATTGCAAGGTACATCAAGAAATAAATGTACTTGCTACTGAGTCAGGCAATAATACCACTCTGCCTACAGCTCAACTCAAATTAATTAACAGGAAATCTAGAGTTAACACTACAGGTCTTTTTGATCAAGGATCACAGAAAACCTTCATCACACAACAATTAGTCGAGCAGTTAAATTTAAAACCTACCAAAAGTGAGATTGAATATTTCTGGTTTCTTGACTAATAGTGGACCTCGTGAATACCAAGTGGTTAAGGTATTAGTGAGACTTGGATCTTCCACTAGTTCAATACAAGCGGTAGTAGTAGACAAACTTCCTACAGACCTGCAGGTCACAGGATTAGCTCGCACTGCGAAATATCTTAAACGAAACCGCATGAGGCTAGCAGATTACAAAATAAATTCTGACTTCCTCACTGATGTTGGAATACTTATAGGTGCTGACCATTATTATAAATTTATAACGTGATGCACCAGACAACACGGAATGAATTTGTTGTCATCTGCTAGAGGCAAGTTGCTTACTGGACCGGTGCTTTTCCAACAAAATCCAGCGTCAACCAACCAACAATCTAACAATACAATAGTGGCGTGACTAGGCTTGGAACAGTCACCCCTACATTTCAGAGAAATATCTGAAGATATTGAATCTGATCCACCTGTTCATCGTCTGTGAGATTTAGACACTTTAGGTATTGTCCCTGAACAATCAAGCCCTGATGATATGTGGACTTACCAGCAATATCTGGATACAGTTGTCTATAAAGATAAACAATACTGGGTGAGACTACCATGGAAGTTGAATCATCCACAACTTCCAGTTAATTATTTCATGGCAGCCTCACAATTACAGTCTCAATTAATACGGCTGAAGAAGCAGCAAGACAAACTGAACATGTATCATCAACTAATCCAACAACAACTCAACAGTAAATTTATCAATGTTGTTGATAATGATGACCGAAAAATAGGTCACTATTTACCCCATCACGCTGTGGTGAAAGATTCATTGACAACACGAATACGTATTGTCTTCAACTGTAGTGCTAAAGTGAAGCCAAACAGCGTGTCCTTGAATGAATGTCTCCAAACGGGACCTAGCCTAACACAAAGGCTACATGATGTGCTATTACGATTCCGTACTGGTATTTTTGCTTATACTGCTGATATCAGCATAGCTTTCCTTAGAGTAGGCTTACAAGAAGAGGATCGTAATTACACCAAGTTTCTCTGGATTAAGGACCCACTGGATCCTAACAGTGATATCATAACTTATCGTTTTGCCTCAGTGCTATTCGGAGCAACTTTCTCCCCCTTTCTACTTCAAGCAACATTAGATACACATTTGAGGAAGTCAAATAGCCCTTATAAGGCAGAAATCAGTGACAACCTGTATGTCGATAATTTCCAGGGAACTACAAATAATCAATCCAATTTGGTAGGAATCTACCATGAGGCTAACCGTGAGTTATTAGGAGCCAATATGCCACTACAATCATGGGCCTCAAATAATAAATCATTAAACCAGATAATCGAGAAAGAGTTTCCAGGTTATCAGGTGCCTAATCAATTAAAAGTTCTGGGTGTGGAATGGAACACAAGTACTGACGAGATGAATGTCAAGTCAGTACAAACCGATAATTCATCCCTTACCATGAGAAAATTACTCTCGTATGTCAGTCAACCATTTGACCCTTTAGGCTCACTTAGTCCTATATTAATAAGGGGCAAACTCCTAATGCAGGAGTGCTGGCAGAAACATATGGGATGGGATGATCCATTGCCAATTGAGTTGCAAGATAAATGGCAGATACTCACAACGGATTTCAATCAGTTAGGTGTTTTGAAATTTCCTCGTAATGCTTCAGGACAATACTTGCCCACAAATTTGGACGTTTTTTGCGATGCCTCTGGTAAAGCATATGGCGCTGTAGCCTACTTAGTCAATAGTGCACAATCAATTTTGCTCACATCTAAAGCAAGAGTTGCTCCCATTAAGAAGAGATCTTTACCTCAAATGGAGTTAACTGCATTGCTGGTGGGAGTAAGATTAGCTCTTTGCCTGACCATGACACTCAATAATATCCACTTTGGTGAAATCGTCGTGTGGTCAGACATTGAGGCAGTCTTACAATGGATAAGAAACAACAACAATAAAACTCCCTACGTTAGTAATCGTGTTAGGGAAATTCATGAATTATCTGCTGGATATAAATTCAGACATGTTCCCACTAAGGACAATCCTGCAGATTACTTATCTCGAGGATTAACATTAAAACAACTCATCAAGTCTTCGATGTGGTTTAATGGACCTTCAAGGCTTGTTAGTGGTCAGTGGCCCAAACAAAAGCCACAAGTCATAGTGACCAATATCACTACTCCCATGAAAGAACCAGAACCTCATCGAATCTTAGCTATTAATCCTCACAATTATTCTAACTTGAGTAAGTTATTAAGAGTAACAGCACATGTGTTTGACTTTCTTGCTAAGATAGGAATCAGACTTAAGTTTACCAATCCTATCCTCTACTGGATCAAACGTGCACAGCAAGAGACATATGGAAGTGAATATGAAAATCTTCCAGATAAATTAACCAAGTCTCTAGGTATCTGGTATGATGCCAACACTCATAATATATTAAGGTGTGGAGGACGTTTGCTTCATGCAAAAATTGACTTGGATACAAAGAATCCGATCCTTCTACCACGTCACCACATTATTACAAAACTTCTAGTTTTACATCACCATCAATATGGTACTTTGCATGCTGGAGTGTTAGACACTCTCACCTACCTTAGACAGAAATATTGGCTTCCTCAAGGTCGTCAAACGTCAAATCAATTATTAAGTTCTGTGTGATCTGCAAAAGATACGACGCTCGAGTGTGTCCTTACCCAGGACCTCCACCACTCCCTGAAGAAAGAGTAGTTCATCTTCGTCCTTTTGAGACCACTGGTGTCGATTACACAGGAGCCTTGCTTCTCACTGGCAATCCAGATATGATACCAGTGAACGCTTATATTTGCCTCTTCACGTGTGCTACCACGCGAGGCGTACATCTAGAAGTGACTTCGGACATGAGTGCTGAAGCCTTCATCCAAGCTTTTCGTAGATTTGCAGCTCGCAGATCCTGTCCCAAACTAATGATATCGGACAATGGTTCAAATTTTGTAGCAGGAGAAGCCTGTCTACGAGAGGTATGGAATCATCCAGAAGTGCAGTCAGTCCTGCAGAGACGACAATGCCACTGGAAATTTATTGCTCCCAGAGCCCCCTGGCAAGGTGGGTTCTACGAACGTATGATAGGAACTGTCAAGAAGTGTTTAAGGAAGACCTTACATCGACAGAAAATTAGTTACTCCGAACTCCAAACACTTGTCGTGGAAATCGAGGCGCGAGTCAACAATCGCCCATTAACATACCTATCAGATGATTTCTCACAGAGAGAACCTCCGAGTCCCTCACACTTAATACATGGAGGCCTGCTGAGCCCTCTAATACCTTTGACAGAAGAGGACCCCGTCGACCCTTCCCATGTAACCAGGAGTGACTTAGTAGAAAGTTACCAACATCTCTCAAGAGCAATCGAAAGGTGGAATGAGGTGTGGACTCGAGAGTACCTCACAGCTCTACGAGAGTACCACTACGGAGCTTCGAGCCCCCTATAATAAAGGTCAACTTAAACCAGGAGACCTAGTATTGGTTGACAGTGATGGACCAAGGTCAGAGTGGCCCCATAGGCAAAATTGTTGCTATCCACCCAGATCACCAAGGCATCCTGAGAGTCGTAAAGGTTTTGTGCCGAGGCAACACTACCCTAAAAACCTTAGAGAAGTTGGTACCGCTCGAATTAGCAGAACGAGAGTGTTTACCAGAACCAGCTTCACCAACAGTTTCCGCGGACAACAATTCTGATCCACCGAGCAACCGCCCCACTGGAGCTGCTGCTCAACAATGCAAACGAAAACTACAAGCCTATTATAGCTCTGACCAAGAGCAAATAATTTCCCATCCAATTTAAGTAAACATGATGATACTGTGCTGTGATGTCAAGTAACAAATCGTTACAAGTCACAATGACCCAGAACATTCTCACCACAGTGGATTCTCAATTACTTTAAATTGTATGATTTAATTCTTAATTTGTTGTATAGGCTATTAACAATAACATTATTTCGTCTAGAGTATCTGAGAGTTTACAAGACTTTAAGACTTAGTAACATAAACATTACATGTCATAGCGACACCAGTCCCAGAGTTTATTGTAGGCTTTGTTAGTCATTAACTATAGATGATTCACAATAACATGTTCCATTCAACATGAATTTCTTTGCAGGACTTAAATTTCTAGTATGTCCTTGACAATTACGGGACATCCGTTATGTGTGTACTAACATACTAACATATTAACATTAATACTAACTTCGGGATAGGTATGTCAGTACTCAACATTGCACTGCGACCCAAGAAATCTCCCCCCGGAGTTATGTTGGAAATTTCCAACACTAATACAATACTATTGTATTATAAGAAATCAGTATTATTATATACTAACTCCAGTAGTCACTAAAACTTACTAACAGTAATGTTCACATAAACTAACCATTATATCTACATATGGATGCTGGAATTCTTACGAAACCAAGCACCAGTATTGCGTCAGATTATATCTAGTTAATCACATTTATTGCCAGTGTGTTAGAGAATTGAATGTGGTTCTCTAAAATCATCAGTATTCCGTGTGATAATTATTTATGGATAACATAACTCCCAAATAATTCTAAATCGAGAGTTTTTAGTTACAATTGTTATCAAGTAATAGTTTTTCTGTCACGTGTGAATGCCATGGAGAAAACTAAAATCTTCTCCATTTCTCGTTTACCACCATAAGATGAGAAAGCAATAATATTTAAATCCCTAGAATCACAACCCAGTCTTTATTAAAGAATTTCAACCGCAATTGCGCGAAATAGTATTATTTGTGATAAATAATTTTTGTGGTGAATGCGGGATGCGGGTTGAGGGAGAAGGAGACGCCGTTGTGAGGGTGGCGGGCTCGTGTTGCGGAGTGAGCAGCGAACGCACGTACTTAGACAGGAAAGTCGTGGCGTCAGAGTCTGAGACACGTGACGTTGGGATTATGAGCAAGAATTACACTGATACTCAGCTTAGAACGAATAATTATTCTTCCACGTGATCTACAGTGCTCGGTCAAATAATAACACGTCGATATTCAAGCCAAACTCTCAACCACGTGTACAACATTGTGGAAGTTTGAGACTGTGACGCAATACCGGCAGACTTCAGCATACACTGCACTCATCGCTAAGTATATATTTCTTTCTTGATGCATCATTAGAGATTGTATATTTCGTGGGCAGTCTGTCGTTACATAGCAAGACGACTAAAAATCCAATGTTTGTACCGCATTAATCTTTATTTTCTATTTTCATAAATATTGAGATTTAAGTAGCCTAGTTCAATGCTACATAATATCCTTTAAATTACAGCTCGTATGTGAGGAGTCGACGAGCCGTTAACTACATTCGTGTTATTCACCTCAAAGGGCTTCTATGTGGAGATCCTGAGATCACGAGGACGAGGCACGAACGATGTCATAGAAATCGTCTTAAAGCTAAGACTTTTTGTACACATTTAATTGTTCCAATTTATTCCACATATCCATAATATTATCATATTGAGTACTTGCCATGTGAACTGGAGATGGATGTGTTTACTTAGATGATTGCTCTTTAATTATAACAATCATTAATATTTTCCATTTGAATTTACCTATTGATTCTATAATAATTTGGTCATAATATTCTTTATTCAACAATGAACTGGTGCATGAACCACACTAGTTCCTAGACGTATATGAAGTTCTAGCAATACCCCCTCCCCCAATGTAGGTGTTTGAGGCTCTGACTTTAGTTAATTAACCATACAGTCCATTATTTATTTCAGTGATTATTCTTTCTAATATTTATCCATAGACACTGGTTCTTTCTTGTGTTTCTAATGATCACTTTTTATTAGTTTCCCTCTTTTCTCAAAAGTGGGTGGTCCTTCGTTATTAAATTAAATCATTAAATAAATAAATAATTGAGTCAAGCCCCAGATATCCCACAATTGTAAATGTGGTCAGGCATGCAAACAGTTAATCAGGCAAGCGTTTATTTTGTCAGGCAAGAGTTAGTTTAGTCAGAAATGTAATAATTTAGTCAGGCAAATAATAATTTAGGGAGAAAAGAATTAATATTTTCAGGCAAGTAATTATTTAGTCAATCATGTAGTATTTTAGTCAGGCAAGCGTTAATTTTGTCAGGAAATTATATATTTAGTCAGGCAGGAGTTCATTTATTCTTACAAGAGTTAATTTATTCAAGAAAGTAAAAATTTATTCAGGCAAGTAATAATTTATTCAGGCAAGTAATAATTTAGTCAGTAAAATAATAACTTAGTGAGGCAAAAATTAATTTATTCAGGCAAGTGATAATTTAGTCAGGCAAGTAATAATTTAGTCAGGTAAGAGTTAATTTAGTCAAGCAAGGGGTAATTTAGGCAGGCAAGCGGTAATTTAGTCACGCATCCGTTAAGTCAGGCAAGAGTTAATTTGGTCAGCAAGCGTTAACATTAAATAGCTTAAATCTATTCGGGAAAGCATTAATGAGGTCAGGCAAGCGGTAATGAAGTCAGGCAGGCGTAAATGTAGTCAGGCAACCGTAAATATACAGGCTAGCGTAAATGTAGACAGGCAACCGTAAATATACAGGCTAGCGTAAATGTAGTCAGGCAATCGTAAATAGTCAGGCAAGAGTAAATGTAGTCAGGCCACCGTAAATATACTCAGGCACGAGTAAATGTAGTCATAAACTCGTAAAAATAGTTAGGCAAGAGTAAATATACTCAGACAAACGGAAATGAAGTCAGGCCATTATAAATATACTCAGGCAAGCGTAAATGTCGTCAGGCAAGCGCAAGTATTGACAGACAAGCAAATATGTATTTAGGCAAGCGTAAATGTAGTCAGGCAAGCCTAAAGTAAGTTCAGCTAGCGTAAATGTAGTCTGGCAATCGTAAATTGAGTCAGGCAGGCGTAAATGTAGTCAGGTCGTCATAAATATAATCAGGCAAACGTAAATGTATTCAGGCAAGCGTAAATGTAGTCAGGCAAGCATTAATGTAGTCAGGCAAGCGTAAATGTAGTCAGGTCATCGTAAATATAATCAGGCAAACGGAAATGTATTCAGGCAAACCTAAATGTAATCAGGCAAGCGTAAATGTAGCCAGGCAAGGTAAATAAAGTCAGACAAGCGTAAATTTAGTAAGGCAAGCTTAAATGTAGTAAGTCAAGGGAAAATATAGTCAGACAGCGTAAATGAGGTCACACAAGCGTAAATGTAGCCAAGCAAGCGCAAATGTAGTCACACCACCGTAAATATAGGCAGGGAAGCATAAATATTGTCAGGCAAGCGTAAATGTAGTCAGGCAAGCGTAAATCTAGTTAAGTCATCATAAATATACTCAGGATTAAATGAAGTCAGGCAAGCAAAAATGTTGTCAAGCAACCGTATATGTAGTCAACCCATCGCAGAAATATACTGAGGATTATATGTAGTTAGGTAAGCGTAAATGTAGTCAGGCATGGGTAAATGTTGTCATGCATGAGTAAATGTAGTCAGACAAGCGTAAATGCAGTCAGACAAACGAAAATTTAGTCAGACAAGCGTAAATGGTGTGTGGCAAGCATAAATGAAGTCAGGCAAGCATAAATGTAGTCAGGAAAGAGTAAATGTAATCAGGCAAGCATAGAAAGGAATGCGAACATTTATTCAGTCAAGCGTTTATTATGTCAGGCAATAGTTAGTTTAATCAAGCAGGTAATAATTTAATCAGGCAAGTAATAATTTAGTCAGAAAAATGATAATATTGTCAAGCAAGTAATAAATTAGACACGCAAGTAGTAATTTAGTCAGGTAAGCGTTAATTTAGTCAGGCAAGTTTTAATTTTGTCAGGCAATAACCATTTTTATTCCTGCTGGAGTTAATTTATTTAGGCAAGTAATAATTTAGTTAGGCAAGTAATAATTTACTCGGACATGAAATAATTTAATATGGCACAAAATCATTTAGTCAGGCAAGTGATAATGTAGTCAGACAAGTAATAAATTTGTCAGGAAAGCAGTAATTTATTCAGGCAAGCGTTAATTTAGTCAGGCAAGCGTTAATCTAGTAAGGAGCGTAAATTTATTCTGGCAAACGTTAATGTTGTTAGACAAGCGAATATGTATTCAGGCAAGCTGAATACAGGCAAAATAAAGTCACCCCAGCGTAAATGTTGTCAGGCCACCTTAAATACACTCAGGCAAGCGTAAATGTTGTCAGGCACTCGTGAATGTTGTCAGGCAATCGTAAATATAGTTTGGCCAGAGTAAATGTAGTCAGGCAATCGTAAAAATAGTCAGGAAAGAGTAAGTGTAGTCAGGCCATCGTAAATATACTCAGGCAAGCGTAAATGTAGTCAAGCAAGCGCAAATATAGTTAACCCAC
Organism: Procambarus clarkii; assembly: GCF_040958095.1. Taxonomy (NCBI): domain Eukaryota; kingdom Metazoa; phylum Arthropoda; class Malacostraca; order Decapoda; family Cambaridae; genus Procambarus; species Procambarus clarkii. The sequence continues at coordinate 13,990,263 of NC_091183.1, forward strand.
CGAAAATATAGGCAGGCAAGCATAAATGTAGTCAAGCAAGCGTAAATGTAGTCACGCAACCATAAATATGGTCAGGCAAGCGTAAATGTAGTCAGGCAAGCGAAAATGTAGTTAAGTCATCATAAATATACTCAGGATAAATTGAAGTCTGGCAAGCATAAATGTAGTCAGGCAAGCGTAAATGTAGTTAAGCCATCGTAAATATACTTAGGATTAAATGTAGTCAGGCAAGCGTACATGTAGTCAGGCATGGGTAAATGTTGTCAGGCATGAGTTAATGTAGTCAGATAAACGTAAATGTAGTCAGACAAGTGTAAATGGTGTCTGGCAAACATAAATGTAGTCAGGCAAGCATAAATGTAGTCAGGCAGGAGTAAATGTAATCAGGCAAGCATAAATATAGTCAGGCATGCGAACATTTATTCAGTCAAGCGCTTTTTTTGTCAGGCAATAGTTAGTTTAGTCAGGCAGGTATTAATTTAGTCAGGCAAGTAATAATTCAGTCAGAAAAGTAATAATATTGTCAGGCAAGTAATAATTTAGTCAGGCACCTGTAAATTTATTCAGGCAAACGTCAATTAGTCAGGCAAGCGGTAATGTAGTCAGGTAACCAATATATGTAGTCAGGCAAGAATCTTTTTTATTCTTGGAGTTAATTTATTTAGTCAAGTAATAATTTAGTCAGGCAAGTAATAATTTACTTAGGCAAGAAATATTTTTTTTGGGGCAAGCGTTAATTTATTCAGGCAAGCGTTAATCTAGTAAGAGGCGTAAATTTATTCTGGCAAGCGGTAATGTTGTCAGGCAAGCGAAAATAAAGTCAGTCCAGCATAAATGTAGTCAGGCCACCTTAAATATACTCAGGCAAGCGTAAATGTTGCCAGGCAATCGTAAATGTTGTCAGGCAATCGTAAATGTTGTCAGGCAATCGTAAATATAGTCTGGCAAGAGTAAATGAAGTCAGGCAATCGTAAAAATAGTCAGGAGAGAGTAAATGGAATCAGGCCATCGTAAATATACTGAGGCAAGCGTAAATGTAGTCAGGCAAGCGTAATTTTACTCAAGCAATCATAAATGTAGTGAAGAAAGCGTAAATGTAGTCAGACAAGCGTAAATGTAGTCAGGCAAGCGTAAATGTAGTCAGGCATGCGTAAATGTAGTCAGGCTAGCGGAAATGTGTTCAGGCAAGCAAAAATATAGTCAGGCAAGCGTAATTGTAGTCAAGTAAGCGTAAATGTATTCAGTCAAGCGGAAATGTAGTTAAGTCATCGGAAATATACTCAGGATTAATTGAAGTCAGGCAAGCATGAATGTAGTCGGGCACGCGTAAAAGTAGTCAAGCCATCGTAAACATACTCAGGTTTCAAAGTAGTCAGGCTAGCGTAAATGTTGTCAGGCATGAGTAAATGTAGTCAGACAAGCGTAAATTTAGTCAGACAAGCATAAATGTAGTCAGACAAGGGTAAATTTTGCCTTTCAAGCACAAATGTAGACAGGCAAGTATAAATGTAGTCTGGCAAACATAAATGTAGTCAGGCATGCGAACATTTATTCAAGCAAGCGTTTATTTTGTCAGGGAAGAGTTAGCTTAGTCAGGCAAGTAATAATTTAGGCAGAATCGATTATAATATTTCCAGGCAAGTAATTATATAGTCAAGCAAGTAGTATTTTAGTCAGGCAAGCGTTAATTTAGTCAGGCACCGGTAAATTTATTCAGGCAAGCGTAAATCATTCAGGCATGCGTTAATTTAGTCAGGAAAGCGTTAATTTTTTCCTGCAAGAGTTAATTTACTCAGGCAGGTAACAATTTATTCAGGTAAGTAATAAATTAGTCAGGAAAGTAATAATTTAGTCAGGTAAGAGTTAATTTACTTAGGCAAGCGTTAATTTAGTCAGGCAAACGTTAATGTTGTCAGGCAAGCGAAAATGAAGTCAGACAAGCGTAAATGTAGTCAGGTCACCGTAAATATACTCAGGCAAGCGTAAATGTAGTCAGGCAATCGTAAATATAGTCAGGCAATAGTAAATGTAGTCAGCTTACCGTAAATATACTCAGGCACCCGTAAATGTAGTCATAAACTCGTAAAAATAGTTAGGCAAGAGTAAATGTAGTCTGGCAAGCGCAAATGTTGTCAGGCAAGCGTAAATGTAATCAGGTCGTCGTAAATATAATCAAGCAAACGTAAATGTATTCAGGCAAGTGGAAATGTAGTCAGGCATGCGTAAAAGTAGCAGGGCAAGCGTAAATGTAGTCAACCATGCATAAATGTAGTCACGCCACTGTAAATATAGTCAGACAAGCGTAAATATAGCAAGGCAAGCGTAAATATAGTCAGGCAAGTGTAAATCTAGTCAGGCAAGCGTAAATATGGTCCGGCCATCGTAAATATACTCAAGCAAGCGTAAATGTAGTCAGGCATGCGTAAATGTAGTCAGACAAGCGTAAATGTGTTCAGGCAAGCCAAATGAAGTCAAGCAATCATGAATGTAGTCAGGCAAGTGTAAATGTAGTCTAGCCAACTAAAATATGCTCAGGTTTAACCCCTGCACTGCTCACCCATTTTCGGCAAAAACGTCTTGGTGCAATTGTCAAGGACATATTTTTGTTGTTTTCATAAATGCTCAGGTAAAGTTAATGTCAAAATGTTTCCAAAGTCAACTATTTCCCTTTCAGAACACAAAGAGTAATGAAAACATTAAAAACATAAAAATAGAGTCTAATTAAAAAACAAACCTCACAACTCTTAGAGCGCCTAAAGGCGCTTTGCGCAGTGCAGTGGTTAAATGTAGTCAGGAAAGCGTAAAGGTAGTCAGGCAAGCGTAAATTTAGTCAGGCAAGCATAATTTTAGTCAGGCCAGCGTAAATGTAGTCAGGGAAGCGTAAATGTAGACAAGCCATCATAAATATACTCAGGATTAATTGTAGTCAGCAAAGCGTAAATGTAGTCAGGCAAGCGTAAATGTAGTCAAGCCATCGTAAATGTAGTCAGGCAAGCGTAAATGTTGTCAAGCCATCGTAAATGTATTCAGGCAAGCGTAAATGTAGTCAAGCCATCGTAAATGTAGTCAGGCAAGCGTAAATGTAGTCAAGCCATCGTAAATGTAGTCAGGCATGCGTAAATGTAGTCAAGCCATCGTAAATATATTCAGGTGTAAATGTAGTCAGGCAAGCATAAATGTTGTCAGGCAGGAGTAAATGCAGTGAGACAAGCGAAAATTTAGTCAGACAAGCACAAATGAAATCAGACCAGCGTAAATGTTGTCTTTCAAGCACAAATGTAGGCAGGCAAGCATAAGTGTAGTCTGGCAAGCGTTGTTGGAAATTTCCAACACTAATACAATACTATTGTATTATAAGAAATCAGTATTATTATATACTAACTACAGTAGTCACTAAAACTTTCTAACAGTAATGTTCACATAAACTAACCATTATATCTACATATGGATGCTGGAATTCTTACGAAACCAAGCACCAGTATTGCGTCAGATTATATCTAGTTAATCACATTTATTGCCAGTGTGTTAGAGAATTGAATGTGGTTCTCTAAAATCATCAGTATTCCGTGTGATAATTATTTATGGATAACATAACTCCCAAATAATTCTAAATCGAGAGTTTTTAGTTACAATTGTTATCAAGTAATAGTTTTTCTGTCACGCGTGAATGCCATGGAGAAAACTAAAATCTTCTCCATTTCTCGTTTACCACCATAAGATGAGAAAGCAATAATATTTAAATCCCTAGAATCACAACCCAGTCTTTATTAAAGTATTTCAACCGCAATTGCGCGAAATAGTATTATTTGTGATAAATAATTTTTGTGGTGAATGCGGGATGCGGGTTGAGGGAGAAGGAGACGCCGTTGTGAGGGTGGCGGGCTCGTGTTGCGGAGTGAGCAGCGAACGCACGTACTTGGACAGGAAAGTCGTGGCGTCAGAGTCTGAGACACGTGACGTTGGGATTATGAGCAAGAATTACACTGATACTCGGCTTAGAACGAATAATTATTCTTCCACGTGATCTACAGTGCTCGGTCAAATAATAACACGTCGATATTCAAGCCAAACTCTCAACCACGTGTACAACATTGTGGAAGTTTGAGACTGTGACGCAATACCGGCAGACTTCAGCATACACTGCACTCATCGCTAAGTATATATTTCTTTCTTGATGCATCATTAGAGATTGTATATTTCGTGGGCAGTCTGTCGTTACATAGCAAGACGACTAAAAATCCAATGTTTGTACCGCATTAATCTTTATTTTCTATTTTCATAAATATTGAGATTTAAGTAGCCTAGTTCAATGCTACGTAATATCCTTTAAATTACAGCTCGTATGTGAGGAGTCGACGAGCCGTTAACTACATTCGTGTTATTCACCTCAAAGGGCTTCTATGTGGAGATCCTGAGATCATGAGGACGAGGCACGAACGATGTCATAGAAATCGTCTTAATGCTAAGACTTTTTGTACACATTTAATTGTTCCAATTTATTCCACATATCTATAATATTATTATATTGAGTACTTGCCATGTGAACTGGAGATGGATGTGTTTACTTAGATGATTGTTCTTTAATTCTAACAATCATTAATATTTTCTATTTGAATTTACCTTTTGAGTCTATAATAATTTGGTCATAATATTCTTTATTCAACAATGAACTGGTGCACGAACCACACTAGTTCCTAGACGTATATGAAGTTCTAGCAATACCCCCCCCAATGTAGGTGTTTGAGGCTCTGACTTTAGTTAATTAACCATACAGTTCATTATTTATTTAAGTGATTATTCTTTCTAGTATTTATCCATAGACACTGGTTCTTTCTTGTGTTTCTAATGATCACTTTTTATTAGTTTCCCTCTTTTCTCAAAATTGGGTAGTCCTTCGTTATTAAATTAAATCATTAAATAAATAAATTATTGAGTCAAGTATAATTAGTATATTTATATAAATATAAATATACTAATTAGTAATAACTAATCACCGTGTGAAGTAGTCTAGACTAACCACATTAATTAATTGTGTCTACTGGCAGCGTAACACATAGGTTAGCCTAATTCACACCAATTCATTGCTACTTATACCTCATGTATAAGGTAGCACTCGTGGGACACAGTCAATTACCCACAACGCTTAGACCTATACCTCATACTGAAGTAAGAATCTTTAGGTCACCAGGAGCAACAGCTCATAACTTCTATAACAATTCCACACTAACACCTGCGTTAGAGTAGCCTCACCATCTAACCATTATTTATTTAGGTGGTAATGACATTCATCCTACTCGACATCCAGCTGAGGTAATTAATCACCTTAAAACCATAATTTCTTCATTTAAACTCATCAGCAATTCGGTAGTATTCACATTGGTGGAACCTCGCCAACTGAGTAATGATAATCGTTGGGGAGTAACCCCAGAATATTACCAAAGAGCTGCCAAATACATAAACTTCAGGCTGAAAAAACGAGTACGATTGGATGCCACTTATGTTCAATTTACAGCCAGACCATACAGACAAAACCTGGCAAGAGATGGTGTACACCTGTCAGGTGAGTCTAGGTCACATGTAGTTGACAAATTGATCAACACAATCAATTATCACAAACAACTGTGGCTAGCAAGCCAAAATTAACTGTGCATAATTGTTTTTCACCTGTGTGCAAGTGCACATTTATATAAACTATAAAATCCCCCCCCCAAAAAAATACAGCACAACTATATAGTCACATTACTGCACCACAATATAAGCTTTGCCAACCTTTATTAGGTAGGAATTTAGGCTGTGATTGTGCTGAATTTGGCACAAACGCAGACTAAATAAATTTGTAGTTTCTTAGGTAGAAATTCTTACAACTAGGCTTGAGCTAGCTAGTTAGTAGTACATATATTATTCATTCTTGTGCTGACCCTATCAAGGGTGGGATTAAAGCTTAAGATAACTCTGATTAGAGTATATTCATATTATTTATTCTTTTACTCATTATTTGTGTATACATTTTGAGTGCTGCTGAATGATCACCATTACATCTAATGGTGATAAAGATGAGCTAGCCGGACGAAAGTTAATGGTGAAGTTCAAGCACTACTCAAAATAATTAGTTACTTGTTGTTAGGTAGGTAAATTAACCTCTGAACGAGGTAGTGTAGTCTATTCCAATATTAGGCTATTATATTGATATTGAACTCCATTGAATGAGTCAATATCCCAGTTATCTCAGTAACAACTATTTACTGTCAAACCAGCCTTTACCCACCAAGATGGAAACGGCTGAAAAAATGAAAAGGGCCCTTATCGGTCTGAAAGGTCATTTGACCCGACATATTACTAAATGTCAAAATCTGTCACAACAGTCACCTGTTGACTACCTTGAATTAGAAGATTTACTTCAAGTTGCTGAAAACAAATTCGCCCATATTAAGCAACATATGAATCTGTATTTGACAAAACTTTACTCAACTTCTATGGGTAATAGTGAACTTGAGGATGTTGTAAACGACTTAGCGCAGTATGAAGATGATATACAGGTTAAGCTTCAACCCTTTAAAAGGCAAATTGCTAAAAACAAATTAACAATAACTTCTACTGCACATACAGATCCTGATGTCAAATTACCTCAGATCAACATACCCACATTCTCTGGTAACGAGAATGAAAGTTGGGATGATTTCTGGAGTAAATTCGTGGATGCAGTAGACTCTAAAGACAACATTCCTAAAACAACCAAATTCACTTATTTACAAGGCTTGTTACGAAATGAAGCCTTGAAAGTAATCTCTAACATAACACTGACCAGTGATGGTTACACCCTAGCTGTTCAATTGCTCAAAATCAACTACGATAACAAGGAGAGAACTATTACTGTCTTAGTTCAAAAATTGCTAGATTTACTATCTGCTAATAATTCTACCGATTCTCTCCAAACATTCAGGCTAGAATTAGAATCTTTACTCAAGGCCTCAAGCCTTAAAGTCCAAATTCAGACAGCTGAATGGATGACCAAAGTAGTTGTAAGGCGAAAATTACCAAGAGAAACTTTAGATAAATTGTGTACTATGTACAATAAAACCTTTCTGAAAGAAATTACAGAAGGTCTACATACGTTAGTCGAAAGACAAAGAGCCAACCAAGATGGGAAAGGTGTTTCAAAATTCTCTACTAACTCCCATCGTAACTCAGCTCATATTGACACTTCAGTCAAACCCAAACCGACTTTAAATAAGTCTAATAAATTTAAACCTAGGACTGCTCCATCCACTGGAAAGAGGAGTGGTAATGTAGGTACTTATTCAGTATCTCCTTCTGATGTAACCAATGACTTGTCTGCTAAAGAGACAAAGTCAACCAGAGAGAGAAGGTGTCTGTTCTGTAGTCAAGATCATGCCACCTACCAATGCACTGTTTATCCAAACTTTAATACCAGGTGTGACGATAATCTCCTTCAAGAGAGATTGAGCCTGCTCTTCCCTCCTAAGTACGTCCCTATACAACTAATATAGAAGAAATATCTAACAAATACAACACCAAGGTTTGCCCAGAGAGCAAACGTATTCAGCACCGGGAACACCTGCTCCACCTCCACCACTCCAACCACCAAACTACCTGTCCGTCGCCTGCTCATCGCTGATTGGCTGGTGCCCTGTCGCACCTGCTCCCTCCACCCGCCACACTAGCTGACGTCTGAGCCACCACGACCTACAGACCTCATAATATCCCGTGCTTTCCACAAGTTAACACGTCTCATTGGTAGACTAAGCTCTGGCTTACGTGTACTAAGAGAGGTGGCAGCTTAAAGCCAATATTCCTGCACCCATATATTTCATTGTATATTATTCACTTTGTTATTACTCACTTGTCTTAACGTAACTTTTCATTTTGCCATTGATTATTCTTATTATTTTGATTGATTGATTTTATGTTACAATTTGTATGTCCATTTTATTCATGTTTTGCTTTTCTAACGTAATTAAAATCTCATTGTTAAATTTACTTGTGTTTTGTGTGTCTTCCCATTACCTTACCTCAGACGAAAGTTTCAGATTTTCTCTTTTTGTTTCTTTATGTGACGAGGCCATACCCCTAGCTTTTGAAACAGCCGAACACCAACACGTTACCGTCACACAGGATTAAACGGTTACAAGAAATACACAGGTGCACCAAGTGCATGGGCTCTCATGATCCCAGTAAATGTGTAGTGCAACTACGTTCATGCAGTAGATGCAACAAAGGTATACATCATTATGCCTTATGTAGAAAAACTTCTACCCAATCCATGACAACTGGGGAGAATTCTACGAATTCTACCACGGTACAATATTGCAAGGTACATCAAGAAATAAATGTACTTGCTACTGAGTCAGGCAATAATACCACTCTGCCTACAGCTCAACTCAAATTAATTAACAGGAAATCTAGAGTTAACACTACAGGTCTTTTTGATCAAGGATCACAGAAAACCTTCATCACACAACAATTAGTCGAGCAGTTAAATTTAAAACCTACCAAAAGTGAGATTGAATATTTCTGGTTTCTTGACTAATAGTGGACCTCGTGAATACCAAGTGGTTAAGGTATTAGTGAGACTTGGATCTTCCACTAGTTCAATACAAGCGGTAGTAGTAGACAAAATTCCTACAGACCTGCAGGTCACAGGATTAGCTCGCACTGCGAAATATCTTAAACGAAACCGCATGAGGCTAGCAGATTACAAAATAAATTCTGACTTCCTCACTGATGTTGGAATACTTATAGGTGCTGACCATTATTATAAATTTATAACGTGATGCACCAGACAACACGGAATGAATTTGTTGTCATCTGCTAGAGGCAAGTTGCTTACTGGACCGGTGCTTTTCCAACAAAATCCAGCGTCAACCAACCAACAATCTAACAATACAATAGTGGCGTGACTAGGCTTGGAACAGTCACCCCTACATTTCAGAGAAATATCTGAAGATATTGAATCTGATCCACCTGTTCATCGTCTGTGAGATTTAGACACTTTAGGTATTGTCCCTGAACAATCAAGCCCTGATGATATGTGGACTTACCAGCAATATCTGGATACAGTTGTCTATAAAGATAAACAATACTGGGTGAGACTACCATGGAAGTTGAATCATCCACAACTTCCAGTTAATTATTTCATGGCAGCCTCACAATTACAGTCTCAATTAATACGGCTGAAGAAGCAGCAAGACAAACTGAACATGTATCATCAACTAATCCAACAACAACTCAACAGTAAATTTATCAATGTTGTTGATAATGATGACCGAAAAATAGGTCACTATTTACCCCATCACGCTGTGGTGAAAGATTCATTGACAACACGAATACGTATTGTCTTCAACTGTAGTGCTAAAGTGAAGCCAAACAGCGTGTCCTTGAATGAATGTCTCCAAACGGGACCTAGCCTAACACAAAGGCTACATGATGTGCTATTACGATTCCGTACTGGTATTTTTGCTTATACTGCTGATATCAGCATAGCTTTCCTTAGAGTAGGCTTACAAGAAGAGGATCGTAATTACACCAAGTTTCTCTGGATTAAGGACCCACTGGATCCTAACAGTGATATCATAACTTATCGTTTTGCCTCAGTGCTATTCGGAGCAACTTTCTCCCCCTTTCTACTTCAAGCAACATTAGATACACATTTGAGGAAGTCAAATAGCCCTTATAAGGCAGAAATCAGTGACAACCTGTATGTCGATAATTTCCAGGGAACTACAAATAATCAATCCAATATGGTAGGAATCTACCATGAGGCTAACCGTGAGTTATTAGGAGCCAATATGCCACTACAATCATGGGCCTCAAATAATAAATCATTAAACCAGATAATCGAGAAAGAGTTTCCAGGTTATCAGGTGCCTAATCAATTAAAAGTTCTGGGTGTGGAATGGAACACAAGTACTGACGAGATGAATGTCAAGTCAGTACAAACCGATAATTCATCCCTTACCATGAGAAAATTACTCTCGTATGTCAGTCAACCATTTGACCCTTTAGGCTCACTTAGTCCTATATTAATAAGGGGCAAACTCCTAATGCAGGAGTGCTGGCAGAAACATATGGGATGGGATGATCCATTGCCAATTGAGTTGCAAGATAAATGGCAGATACTCACAACGGATTTCAATCAGTTAGGTGTTTTGAAATTTCCTCGTAATGCTTCAGGACAATACTTGCCCACAAATTTGGACGTTTTTTGCGATGCCTCTGGTAAAGCGTATGGCGCTGTAGCCTACTTAGTCAATAGTGCACAATCAATTTTGCTCACATCTAAAGCAAGAGTTGCTCCCATTAAGAAGAGATCTTTACCTCAAATGGAGTTAACTGCATTGCTGGTGGGAGTAAGATTAGCTCTTTGCCTGACCATGACACTCAATAATATCCACTTTGGTGAAATCGTCGTGTGGTCAGACAATGAGGCAGTCTTACAATGGATAAGAAACAACAACAATAAAACTCCCTACGTTAGTAATCGTGTTAGGGAAATTCATGAATTATCTGCTGGATATAAATTCAGACATGTTCCCACTAAGGACAATCCTGCAGATTACTTATCTCGAGGATTAACATTAAAACAACTCATCAAGTCTTCGATGTGGTTTAATGGACCTTCAAGGCTTGTTAGTGGTCAGTGGCCCAAACAAAAGCCACAAGTCATAGTGACCAATATCACTACTCCCATGAAAGAACCAGAACCTCATCGAATCTTAGCTATTAATCCTCACAATTATTCTAACTTGAGTAAGTTATTAAGAGTAACAGCACATGTGTTTGACTTTCTTGCTAAGATAGGAATCAGACTTAAGTTTACCAATCCTATCCTCTACTGGATCAAACGTGCACAGCAAGAGACATATGGAAGTGAATATGAAAATCTTCCAGATAAATTAACCAAGTCTCTAGGTATCTGGTATGATGCCAACACTCATAATATATTAAGGTGTGGAGGACGTTTGCTTCATGCAAAAATTGACTTGGATACAAAGAATCCGATCCTTCTACCACGTCACCACATTATTACAAAACTTCTAGTTTTACATCACCATCAATATGGTACTTTGCATGCTGGAGTGTTAGACACTCTCACCTACCTTAGACAGAAATATTGGCTTCCTCAAGGTCGTCAAACGTCAAATCAATTATTAAGTTCTGTGTGATCTGCAAAAGATACGACGCTCGAGTGTGTCCTTACCCAGGACCTCCACCACTCCCTGAAGAAAGAGTAGTTCATCTTCGTCCTTTTGAGACCACTGGTGTCGATTACACAGGAGCCTTGCTTCTCACTGGCAATCCAGATATGATACCAGTGAACGCTTATATTTGCCTCTTCACGTGTGCTACCACGCGAGGCGTACATCTAGAAGTGACTTCGGACATGAGTGCTGAAGCCTTCATCCAAGCTTTTCGTAGATTTGCAGCTCGCAGATCCTGTCCCAAACTAATGATATCGGACAATGGTTCAAATTTTGTAGCAGGAGAAGCCTGTCTACGAGAGGTATGGAATCATCCAGAAGTGCAGTCAGTCCTGCAGAGACGACAATGCCACTGGAAATTTATTGCTCCCAGAGCCCCCTGGCAAGGTGGGTTCTACGAACGTATGATAGGAACTGTCAAGAAGTGTTTAAGGAAGACCTTACATCGACAGAAAATTAGTTACTCCGAACTCCAAACACTTGTCGTGGAAATCGAGGCGCGAGTCAACAATCGCCCATTAACATACCTATCAGATGATTTCTCACAGAGAGAACCTCCGAGTCCCTCACACTTAATACATGGAGGCCTGCTGAGCCCTCTAATACCTTTGACATAAGAGGACCCCGTCGACCCTTCCCATGTAACCAGGAGTGACTTAGTAGAAAGTTACCAACATCTCTCAAGAGCAATCGAAAGGTGGAATGAGGTGTGGACTCGAGAGTACCTCACAGCTCTACGAGAGTACCACTACGGAGCTTCGAGCCCCCTATAATAAAGGTCAACTTAAACCAGGAGACCTAGTATTGGTTGACAGTGATGGACCAAGGTCAGAGTGGCCCATAGGCAAAATTGTTGCTATCCACCCAGATCACCAAGGCATCCTGAGAGTAGTAAAGGTTTTGTGCCGAGGCAACACTACCCTAAAAACCTTAGAGAAGTTGGTACCGCTCTAATTAGCAGAACGAGAGTGTTTACCAGAACCAGCTTCACCAACAGTTTCCGCGGACAACAATTCTGATCCACCGAGCAACCGCCCCACTAGAGCTGCTGCTCAACAATGCAAACGAAAACTACAAGCCTATTATAGCTCTGACCAAGAGCAAATAATTTCCCATCCAATTTAAGTAAACATGATGATACTGTGCTGTGATGTCAAGTAACAAATCGTTACAAGTCACAATGACCCAGAACATTCTCACCACAGTGGATTCTCAATTACTTTAAATTGTATGATTTAATTCTTAATTTGTTGTATAGGCTATTAACAATAACATTATTTCGTCTAGAGTATCTGAGAGTTTACAAGACTTTAAGACTTAGTAACATAAACATTACATGTCATAGCGACACCAGTCCCAGAGTTTATTGTAGGCTTTGTTAGTCATTAACTATAGATGATTCACAATAACATGTTCCATTCAACATGAATTTCTTTGCAGGACTTAAATTTCTAGTATGTCCTTGACAATTACGGGACATCCGTTATGTGTGTACTAACATACTAACATATTAACATTAATACTAACTTCGGGATAGGTATGTCAGTACTCAACATTGCATTGCGACCCAAGAAATCTCCCCCCGGAGTTATGTTGGAAATTTCCAACACTAATACAATACTATTGTATTATAAGAAATCAGTATTATTATATACTAACTACAGTAGTCACTAAAACTTTCTAACAGTAATGTTCACATAAACTAACCATTATATCTACATATGGATGCTGGAATTCTTACGAAACCAAGCACCAGTATTGCGTCAGATTATATCTAGTTAATCACATTTATTGCCAGTGTGTTAGAGAATTGAATGTGGTTCTCTAAAATCATCAGTATTCCGTGTGATAATTATTTATGGATAACATAACTCCCAAATAATTCTAAATCGAGAGTTTTTAGTTACAATTGTTATCAAGTAATAGTTTTTCTGTCACGCGTGAATGCCATGGAGAAAACTAAAATCTTCTCCATTTCTCGTTTACCACCATAAGATGAGAAAGCAATAATATTTAAATCCCTAGAATCACAACCCAGTCTTTATTAAAGTATTTCAACCGCAATTGCGCGAAATAGTATTATTTGTGATAAATAATTTTTGTGGTGAATGCGGGATGCGGGTTGAGGGAGAAGGAGACGCCGTTGTGAGGGTGGCGGGCTCGTGTTGCGGAGTGAGCAGCGAACGCACGTACTTGGACAGGAAAGTCGTGGCGTCAGAGTCTGAGACACGTGACGTTGGGATTATGAGCAAGAATTACACTGATACTCAGCTTAGAACGAATAATTATTCTTCCACGTGATCTACAGTGCTCGGTCAAATAATAACACGTCGATATTCAAGCCAAACTCTCAACCACGTGTACAACATTGTGGAAGTTTGAGACTGTGACGCAATACCGGCAGACTTCAGCATACACTGCACTCATCGCTAAGTATATATTTCTTTCTTGATGCATCATTAGAGATTGTATATTTCGTGGGCAGTCTGTCGTTACATAGCAAGACGACTAAAAATCCAATGTTTGTACCGCATTAATCTTTATTTTCTATTTTCATAAATATTGAGATTTAAGTAGCCTAGTTCAATGCTACGTAATATCCTTTAAATTACAGCTCGTATGTGAGGAGTCGACGAGCCGTTAACTACATTCGTGTTATTCACCTCAAAGGGCTTCTATGTGGAGATCCTGAGATCACGAGGACGAGGCACGAACGATGTCATAGAAATCGTCTTAATGCTAAGACTTTTTGTACACATTTAATTGTTCCAATTTATTCCACATATCTATAATATTATTATATTGAGTACTTGCCATGTGAACTGGAGATGGATGTGTTTACTTAGATGATTGCTCTTCAATTCTAACAATCATTAATATTTTCTATTTGAATTTACCTATTGAGTCTATAATAATTTGGTCATAATATTCTTTATTCAACAATGAACTGGTGCACGAACCACACTAGTTCCTAGACGTATATGAAGTTCTAGCAATACCCCCCCCCCAATGTAGGTGTTTGAGGCTCTGACTTTAGTTAATTAACCATACAGTTCATTATTTATTTAAGTGATTATTCTTTCTAGTATTTATCCATAGACACTGGTTCTTTCTTGTGTTTCTAATGATCACTTTTTATTAATTTCCCTCTTTTCTCAAAATTGGGTAGTCCTTCGTTATTAAATTAAATCATTAAATAAATAAATAATTGAGTCAAGTATATTGTCAAGTATAATTAGTATATTTATATAAATATAAATATACTAATTAGTAATAACTAATCACCGTGTGAAGTAGTCTAGACTAACCACATTAATTAATTGTGTCTACTGGCAGCGTAACACATAGGTTAGCCTAATTCACACCAATTCATTGCTACTTATACCTCATGTATAAGGTAGCACTCGTGGGACACAGTCAATTACCCACAACGCTTAGACCTATACCTCATACTGAAGTAAGAATCTTTAGGTCACCAGGAGCAACAGCTCATAACTTCTATAACAATTCCACACTAACACCTGCGTTAGAGTAGCCTCACCATCTAACCATTATTTATTTAGGTGGTAATGACATTCATCCTACTCGACATCCAGCTGAGGTAATTAATCACCTTAAAACCATAATTTCTTCATTTAAACTCATCAGCAATTCGGTAGTATTCACATTGGTGGAACCTCGCCAACTGAGTAATGATAATCGTTGGGGAGTAACCCCAGAATATTACCAAAGAGCTGCCAAATACATAAACTTCAGGCTGAAAAAACGAGTACGATTGGATGCCACTTATGTTCAATTTACAGCCAGACCATACAGACAAAACCTGGCAAGAGATGGTGTACACCTGTCAGGTGAGTCTAGGTCACATGTAGTTGACAAATTGATCAACACAATCAATTATCACAAACAACTATGGCTAGCAAGCCAAAATTAACTGTGCATAATTGTTTTTCACCTGTGTGCAAGTGCACATTTATATAAACTATAAAATCCCCCCCCCCAAAAAAAAATACAGCACAACTATATAGTCACATTACTGCACCACAATATAAGCTTTGCCAACCTTTATTAGGTAGGAATTTAGGCTGTGATTGTGCTGAATTTGGCACAAACGCAGACTAAATAAATTTGTAGTTTCTTAGGTAGAAATTCTTACAACTAGGCTTGAGCTAGCTAGTTAGTAGTACATATATTATTCATTCTTGTGCTGACCCTATCAAGGGTGGGATTAAAGCTTAAGATAACTCTGATTAGAGTATATTCATATTATTTATTCTTTTACTCATTATTTGTGTATACATTTTGAGTGCTGCTGAATGATCACCATTACATCTAATGGTGATAAAGATGAGCTAGCCGGACGAAAGTTAATGGTGAAGTTCAAGCACTACTCAAAATAATTAGTTACTTGTTGTTAGGTAGGTAAATTAACCTCTGAACGAGGTAGTGTAGTCTATTCCAATATTAGGCTATTATATTGATATTGAACTCCATTGAATGAGTCAATATCCCAGTTATCTCAGTAACAACTATTTACTGTCAAACCAGCCTTTACCCACCAAGATGGAAACGGCTGAAAAAATGAAAAGGGCCCTTATCGGTCTGAAAGGTCATTTGACCCGACATATTACTAAATGTCAAAATCTGTCACAACAGTCACCTGTTGACTACCTTGAATTAGAAGATTTACTTCAAGTTGCTGAAAACAAATTCGCCCATATTAAGCAACATATGAATCTGTATTTGACAAAACTTTACTCAACTTCTATGGGTAATAGTGTACTTGAGGATGTTGTAAACGACTTAGCGCAGTATGAAGATGATATACAGGTTAAGCTTCAACCCTTTAAAAGGCAAATTGCTAAAAACAAATTAACAATAACTTCTACTGCACATACAGATCCTGATGTCAAATTACCTCAGATCAACATACCCACATTCTCTGGTAACGAGAATGAAAGTTGGGATGATTTCTGGAGTAAATTCGTGGATGCAGTAGACTCTAAAGACAACATTCCTAAAACAACCAAATTCACTTATTTACAAGGCTTGTTACGAAATGAAGCCTTGAAAGTAATCTCTAACATAACACTGACCAGTGATGGTTACACCCTAGCTGTTCAATTGCTCAAAATCAACTACGATAACAAGGAGAGAACTATTACTGTCTTAGTTCAAAAATTGCTAGATTTACTATCTGCTAATAATTCTACCGATTCTCTCCAAACATTCAGGCTAGAATTAGAATCTTTACTCAAGGCCTCAAGCCTTAAAGTCCAAATTCAGACAGCTGAATGGATGACCAAAGTAGTTGTAAGGCGAAAATTACCAAGAGAAACTTTAGATAAATTGTGTACTATGTACAATAAAACCTTTCTGAAAGAAATTACAGAAGGTCTACATACGTTAGTCGAAAGACAAAGAGCCAACCAAGATGGGAAAGGTGTTTCAAAATTCTCTACTAACTCCCATCGTAACTCAGCTCATATTGACACTTCAGTCAAACCCAAACCGACTTTAAATAAGTCTAATAAATTTAAACCTAGGACTGCTCCATCCACTGGAAAGAGGAGTGGTAATGTAGGTACTTATTCAGTATCTCCTTCTGATGTAACCAATGACTTGTCTGCTAAAGAGACAAAGTCAACCAGAGAGAGAAGGTGTCTGTTCTGTAGTCAAGATCATGCCACCTACCAATGCACTGTTTATCCAAACTTTAATACCAGGTGTGACGATAATCTCCTTCAAGAGAGATTGAGCCTGCTCTTTCCTCCTAAGTACGTCCCTATACAACTAATATAGAAGAAATATCTAACAAATACAACACCAAGGTTTGCCCAGAGAGCAAACATATTCAGCACCGGGAACACCTGCTCCACCTCCACCACTCCAACCACCAAACTACCTGTCCGTCGCCTGCTCATCACTGATTGGCTGGTGCCCTGTCGCACCTGCTCCCTCCACCCGCCACACTAGCTGACGTCTGAGCCACCTCGACCTACAGACCTCAGAATATCCCGTGCTTTCCACAAGTTAACACGTCTCATTGGTAGACTAAGCTCTGGCTTACGTGTACTAAGAGAGGTGGCAGCTTAAAGCCAATATTCCTGCACCCATATATTTCATTGTATATTATTCACTTTGTTATTACTCACTTGTCTTAACGTAACTTTTCATTTTGCCATTGATTATTCTTATTATTTTGATTGATTGATTTTATGTTACAATTTGTATGTCCATTTTATTCATGTTTTGCTTTTCTAACGTAATTAAAATCTCATTGTTAAATTTACTTGTGTTTTGTGTGTCTTCCCATTACCTTACCTCAGACGAAAGTTTCAGATTTCCTCTTTTTGTTTCTTTATGTGACGAGGCCATACCCCTAGCTTTTGAAACAGCCGAACACCAACGCGTTACCGTCACACAGGATTAAACGGTTACAAGAAATACACAGGTGCACCAAGTGCATGGGCTCTCATGATCCCAGTAAATGTGTAGTGCAACTACGTTCATGCAGTAGATGCAACAAAGGTATACATCATTATGCCTTATGTAGAAAAACTTCTACCCAATCCATGACAACTGGGGAGAATTCTACGAATTCTACCACGGTACAATATTGCAAGGTACATCAAGAAATAAATGTACTTGCTACTGAGTCAGGCAATAATACCACTCTGCCTACAGCTCAACTCAAATTAATTAACAGGAAATCTAGAGTTAACACTACAGGTCTTTTTGATCAAGGATCACAGAAAACCTTCATCACACAACAATTAGTCGAGCAGTTAAATTTAAAACCTACCAAAAGTGAGATTGAATATTTCTGGTTTCTTGACTAATAGTGGACCTCGTGAATACCAAGTGGTTAAGGTATTAGTGAGACTTGGATCTTCCACTAGTTCAATACAAGCGGTAGTAGTAGACAAACTTCCTACAGACCTGCAGGTCACAGGATTAGCTCGCACTGCGAAATATCTTAAACGAAACCGCATGAGGCTAGCAGATTACAAAATAAATTCTGACTTCCTCACTGATGTTGGAATACTTATAGGTGCTGACCATTATTATAAATTTATAACGTGATGCACCAGACAACACGGAATGAATTTGTTGTCATCTGCTAGAGGCAAGTTGCTTACTGGACCGGTGCTTTTCCAACAAAATCCAGCGTCAACCAACCAACAATCTAACAATACAATAGTGGCGTGACTAGGCTTGGAACAGTCACCCCTACATTTCAGAGAAATATCTGAAGATATTGAATCTGATCCACCTGTTCATCGTCTGTGAGATTTAGACACTTTAGGTATTGTCCCTGAACAATCAAGCCCTGATGATATGTGGACTTACCAGCAATATCTGGATACAGTTGTCTATAAAGATAAACAATACTGGGTGAGACTACCATGGAAGTTGAATCATCCACAACTTCCAGTTAATTATTTCATGGCAGCCTCACAATTACAGTCTCAATTAATACGGCTGAAGAAGCAGCAAGACAAACTGAACATGTATCATCAACTAATCCAACAACAACTCAACAGTAAATTTATCAATGTTGTTGATAATGATGACCGAAAAATAGGTCACTATTTACCCCATCACGCTGTGGTGAAAGATTCATTGACAACACGAATACGTATTGTCTTCAACTGTAGTGCTAAAGTGAAGCCAAACAGCGTGTCCTTGAATGAATGTCTCCAAACGGGACCTAGCCTAACACAAAGGCTACATGATGTGCTATTACGATTCCGTACTGGTATTTTTGCTTATACTGCTGATATCAGTATAGCTTTCCTTAGAGTAGGCTTACAAGAAGAGGATCGTAATTACACCAAGTTTCTCTGGATTAAGGACCCACTGGATCCTAACAGTGATATCATAACTTATCGTTTTGCCTCAGTGCTATTCGGAGCAACTTTCTCCCCGTTTCTACTTCAAGCAACATTAGATACACATTTGAGGAAGTCAAATAGCCCTTATAAGGCAGAAATCAGTGACAACCTGTATGTCGATAATTTCCAGGGAACTACAAATAATCAATCCAATTTGGTAGGAATCTACCATGAGGCTAACCGTGAGTTATTAGGAGCCAATATGCCACTACAATCATGGGCCTCAAATAATAAATCATTAAACCAGATAATCGAGAAAGAGTTTCCAGGTTATCAGGTGCCTAATCAATTAAAAGTTCTGGGTGTGGAATGGAACACAAGTACTGACGAGATGAATGTCAAGTCAGTACAAACCGATAATTCATCCCTTACCATGAGAAAATTACTCTCGTATGTCAGTCAACCATTTGACCCTTTAGGCTCACTTAGTCCTATATTAATAAGGGGCAAACTCCTAATGCAGGAGTGCTGGCAGAAACATATGGGATGGGATGATCCATTGCCAATTGAGTTGCAAGATAAATGGCAGATACTCACAACGGATTTCAATCAGTTAGGTGTTTTGAAATTTCCTCGTAATGCTTCAGGACAATACTTGCCCACAAATTTGGACGTTTTTTGCGATGCCTCTGGTAAAGCGTATGGCGCTGTAGCCTACTTAGTCAATAGTGCACAATCAATTTTGCTCACATCTAAAGCAAGAGTTGCTCCCATTAAGAAGAGATCTTTACCTCAAATGGAGTTAACTGTATTGCTGGTGGGAGTAAGATTAGCTCTTTGCCTGACCATGACACTCAATAATATCCACTTTGGTGAAATCGTCGTGTGGTCAGACAATGAGGCAGTCTTACAATGGATAAGAAACAACAACAATAAAACTCCCTACGTTAGTAATCGTGTTAGGGAAATTCATGAATTATCTGCTGGATATAAATTCAGACATGTTCCCACTAAGGACAATCCTGCAGATTACTTATCTCGAGGATTAACATTAAAACAACTCATCAAGTCTTCGATGTGGTTTAATGGACCTTCAAGGCTTGTTAGTGGTCAGTGGCCCAAACAAAAGCCACAAGTCATAGTGACCAATATCACTACTCCCATGAAAGAACCAGAACCTCATCGAATCTTAGCTATTAATCCTCACAATTATTCTAACTTGAGTAAGTTATTAAGAGTAACAGCACATGTGTTTGACTTTCTTGCTAAGATAGGAATCAGACTTAAGTTTACCAATCCTATCCTCTACTGGATCAAACGTGCACAGCAAGAGACATATGGAAGTGAATATGAAAATCTTCCAGATAAATTAACCAAGTCTCTAGGTATCTGGTATGATGCCAACACTCATAATATATTAAGGTGTGGAGGACGTTTGCTTCATGCAAAAATTGACTTGGATACAAAGAATCCGATCCTTCTACCACGTCACCACATTATTACAAAACTTCTAGTTTTACATCACCATCAATATGGTACTTTGCATGCTGGAGTGTTAGACACTCTCACCTACCTTAGACAGAAATATTGGCTTCCTCAAGGTCGTCAAACGTCAAATCAATTATTAAGTTCTGTGTGATCTGCAAAAGATACGACGCTCGAGTGTGTCCTTACCCAGGACCTCCACCACTCCCTGAAGAAAGAGTAGTTCATCTTCGTCCTTT
The DNA here is from genome assembly GCF_040958095.1 of Procambarus clarkii. NCBI lineage: Eukaryota > Metazoa > Arthropoda > Malacostraca > Decapoda > Cambaridae > Procambarus > Procambarus clarkii. The sequence goes on from NC_091183.1 coordinate 14,011,044, forward strand.
TGAGACCACTGGTGTCGATTACACAGGAGCCTTGCTTCTCACTGGCAATCCAGATATGATACCAGTGAACGCTTATATTTGCCTCTTCACGTGTGCTACCACGCGAGGCGTACATCTAGAAGTGACTTCGGACATGAGTGCTGAAGCCTTCATCCAAGCTTTTCGTAGATTTGCAGCTCGCAGATCCTGTCCCAAACTAATGATATCGGACAATGGTTCAAATTTTGTAGCAGGAGAAGCCTGTCTACGAGAGGTATGGAATCATCCAGAAGTGCAGTCAGTCCTGCAGAGACGACAATGCCACTGGAAATTTATTGCTCCCAGAGCCCCCTGGCAAGGTGGGTTCTACGAACGTATGATAGGAACTGTCAAGAAGTGTTTAAGGAAGACCTTACATCGACAGAACATTAGTTACTCCGAACTCCAAACACTTGTCGTGGAAATCGAGGCGCGAGTCAACAATCGCCCATTAACATACCTATCAGATGATTTCTCACAGAGAGAACCTCCGAGTCCCTCACACTTAATACATGGAGGCCTGCTGAGCCCTCTAATACCTTTGACAGAAGAGGACCCCGTCGACCCTTCCCATGTAACCAGGAGTGACTTAGTAGAAAGTTACCAACATCTCTCAAGAGCAATCGAAAGGTGGAATGAGGTGTGGACTCGAGAGTACCTCACAGCTCTACGAGAGTACCACTACGGAGCTTCGAGCCCCCTATAATAAAGGTCAACTTAAACCAGGAGACCTAGTATTGGTTGACAGTGATGGACCAAGGTCAGAGTGGCCCATAGGCAAAATTGTTGCTATCCACCCAGATCACCAAGGCATCCTGAGAGTAGTAAAGGTTTTGTGCCGAGGCAACACTACCCTAAAAACCTTAGAGAAGTTGGTACCGCTCGAATTAGCAGAACGAGAGTGTTTACCAGAACCAGCTTCACCAACAGTTTCCGCGGACAACAATTCTGATCCACCGAGCAACCGCCCCACTAGAGCTGCTGCTCAACAATGCAAACGAAAACTACAAGCCTATTATAGCTCTGACCAAGAGCAAATAATTTCCCATCCAATTTAAGTAAACATGATGATACTGTGCTGTGATGTCAAGTAACAAATCGTTACAAGTCACAATGACCCAGAACATTCTCACCACAGTGGATTCTCAATTACTTTAAATTGTATGATTTAATTCTTAATTTGTTGTATAGGCTATTAACAATAACATTATTTCGTCTAGAGTATCTGAGAGTTTACAAGACTTTAAGACTTAGTAACATAAACATTACATGTCATAGCGACACCAGTCCCAGAGTTTATTGTAGGCTTTGTTAGTCATTAACTATAGATGATTCACAATAACATGTTCCATTCAACATGAATTTCTTTGCAGGACTTAAATTTCTAGTATGTCCTTGACAATTACGGGACATCCGTTATGTGTGTACTAACATACTAACATATTAACATTAATACTAACTTCGGGATAGGTATGTCAGTACTCAACATTGCACTGCGACCCAAGAAATCTCCCCCCGGAGTTATGTTGGAAATTTCCAACACTAATACAATACTATTGTATTATAAGAAATCAGTATTATTATATACTAACTACAGTAGTCACTAAAACTTTCTAACAGTAATGTTCACATAAACTAACCATTATATCTACATATGGATGCTGGAATTCTTACGAAACCAAGCACCAGTATTGCGTCAGATTATATCTAGTTAATCACATTTATTGCCAGTATGTTAGAGAATTGAATGTGGTTCTCTAAAATCATCAGTATTCCGTGTGATAATTATTTATGGATAACATAACTCCCAAATAATTCTAAATCGAGAGTTTTTAGTTACAATTGTTATCAAGTAATAGTTTTTCTGTCACGCGTGAATGCCATGGAGAAAACTAAAATCTTCTCCATTTCTCGTTTACCACCATAAGATGAGAAAGCAATAATATTTAAATCCCTAGAATCACAACCCAGTCTTTATTAAAGTATTTCAACCGCAATTGCGCGAAATAGTATTATTTGTGATAAATAATTTTTGTGGTGAATGCGGGATGCGGGTTGAGGGAGAAGGAGACGCCGTTGTGAGGGTGACGGGCTCGTGTTGCGGAGTGAGCAGCGAACGCACGTACTTGGACAGGAAAGTCGAGGCGTCAGAGTCTGAGACACGTGACGTTGGGATTATGAGCAAGAATTACACTGATACTCAGCTTAGAACGAATAATTATTCTTCCACGTGATCTACAGTGCTCGGTCAAATAATAACACGTCGATATTCAAGCCAAACTCTCAACCACGTGTACAACATTGTGGAAGTTTGAGACTGTGACGCAATACCGGCAGACTTCAGCATACACTGCACTCATCGCTAAGTATATATTTCTTTCTTGATGCATCATTAGAGATTGTATATTTCGTGGGCAGTCTGTCGTTACATAGCAAGACGACTAAAAATCCAATGTTTGTACCGCATTAATCTTTATTTTCTATTTTCATAAATATTGAGATTTAAGTAGCCTAGTTCAATGCTACGTAATATCCTTTAAGTTACAGCTCGTATGTGAGGAGTCGACGAGCCGTTAACTACATTCGTGTTATTCACCTCAAAGGGCTTCTATGTGGAGATCCTGAGATCACGAGGACGAGGCACGAACGATGTCATAGAAATCGTCTTAAAGCTAAGACTTTTTGTACACATTTAATTGTTCCAATTTATTCCACATATCCATAATATTATCATATTGAGTACTTGCCATGTGAACTGGAGATGGATGTGTTTACTTAGATGATTGCTCTTTAATTCTAACAATCATTAATATTTTCCATTTGAATTTACCTATTGATTCTATAATAATTTGGTCATAATATTCTTTATTCAACAATGAACTGGTGCATGAACCACACTAGTTCCTAGACGTATATGAAGTTCTAGCAATACCCCCCCCCCCCCAATGTAGGTGTTTGAGGCTCTGACTTTAGTTAATTAACCATACAGTCCATTATTTATTTAAGTGATTATTCTTTCTAACATTTATCCATAGACACTGGTTCTTTCTTGTGTTTCTAATGATCACTTTTTATTAGTTTCCCTCTTTTCTCAAAAGTGGGTGGTCCTTCGTTATTAAATTAAATCATTAAATAAATAAATAATTGAGTCAAGCCCCAGATATCCCACAATTGTAAATGTGGTCAGGCATGCAAACAGTTAATCAGGCAAGCGTTTATTTTGTCAGGCAAGAGTTAGTTTAGTCAGAAATGTAATAATTTAGTCAGGCAAATAATAATTTAGGGAGAAAAGAATTAATATTTTCAGGCAAGTAATTATTTAGTCAATCATGTAGTATTTTAGTCAGGCAAGCGTTAATTTTGTCAGGAAATTATATATTTAGTCAGGCAGGAGTTCATTTATTCTTACAAGAGTTAATTTATTCAAGAAAGTAAAAATTTATTCAGGCAAGTAATAATTTAGTCAGGCAAGTAATAATTTAGTCAGTAAAATAATAACTTAGTGAGGCAAAAATTAATTTATTCAGGCAAGTGATAATTTAGTCAGGCAAGTAATAATTTAGTCAGGTAAGAGTTAATTTAGTCAAGCAAGGGGTAATTTAGGCAGGCAAGCGGTAATTTAGTCACGCATCCGTTAAGTCAGGCAAGAGTTAATTTGGTCAGCAAGCGTTAACATTAAATAGCTTAAATCTATTCGGGAAAGCATTAATGAGGTCAGGCAAGCGATAATGAAGTCAGGCAGGCGTAAATGTAGTCAGGCAACCGTAAATATACAGGCTAGCGTAAATGTAGACAGGCAACCGTAAATATACAGGCTAGCGTAAATGTAGTCAGGCAATCGTAAATAGTCAGGCAAGAGTAAATGTAGTCAGGCCACCGTAAATATACTCAGGCACGAGTAAATGTAGTCATAAACTCGTAAAAATAGTTAGGCAAGAGTAAATATACTCAGACAAACGGAAATGAAGTCAGGCCATTATAAATATACTCAGGCAAGCGTAAATGTCGTCAGGCAAGCGCAAGTATTGACAGACAAGCAAATATGTATTTAGGCAAGCGTAAATGTAGTCAGGCAAGCCTAAAGTAAGTTCAGCTAGCGTAAATGTAGTCTGGCAATCGTAAATTGAGTCAGGCAGGCGTAAATGTAGTCAGGTCGTCATAAATATAATCAGGCAAACGTAAATGTATTCAGGCAAGCGTAAATGTAGTCAGGCAAGCATTAATGTAGTCAGGCAAGCGTAAATGTAGTCAGGTCATCGTAAATATAATCAGGCAAACGGAAATGTATTCAGGCAAACCTAAATGTAATCAGGCAAGCCTAAATGTAGCCAGGCAAGGTAAATAAAGTCAGACAAGCGTAAATTTAGTAAGGCAAGCTTAAATGCAGTAAGTCAAGGGAAAATATAGTCAGACAGCGTAAATGAGGTCACACAAGCGTAAATGTAGCCAAGCAAGCGCAAATGTAGTCACACCACCGTAAATATAGGCAGGGAAGCATAAATATTGTCAGGCAAGCGTAAATGTAGTCAGGCAAGCGTAAATCTAGTTAAGTCATCATAAATATACTCAGGATTAAATGAAGTCAGGCAAGCAAAAATGTTGTCAAGCAACCGTATATGTAGTCAACCCATCGCAGAAATATACTGAGGATTATATGCAGTTAGGTAAGCGTAAATGTAGTCAGGCATGGGTAAATGTTGTCATGCATGAGTAAATGTAGTCAGACAAGCGTAAATGCAGTCAGACAAACGAAAATTTAGTCAGACAAGCGTAAATGGTGTGTGGCAAGCATAAATGAAGTCAGGCAAGCATAAATGTAGTCAGGAAAGAGTAAATGTAATCAGGCAAGCATAGAAAGGAATGCGAACATTTATTCAGTCAAGCGTTTATTATGTCAGGCAATAGTTAGTTTAATCAGGCAGGTAATAATTTAATCAGGCAAGTAATAATTTAGTCAGAAAAATGATAATATTGTCAAACAAGTAATAAATTAGACACGCAAGTAGTAATTTAGTCAGGTAAGCGTTAATTTAGTCAGGCAAGTTTTAATTTTGTCAGGCAATAACCATTTTTAGTCCTGCTGGAGTTAATTTATTTAGGCAAGTAATAATTTAGTTAGGCAAGTAATAATTTACTCGGACATGAAATAATTTAATATGGCACAAAATCATTTAGTCAGGCAAGTGATAATGTAGTCAGACAAGTAATAAATTTGTCAGGAAAGCAGTAATTTATTCAGGCAAGCGTTAATTTAGTCAGGCAAGCGTTAATCTAGTAAGGAGCGTAAATTTATTCTGGCAAACGTTAATGTTGTTAGACAAGCGAATATGTATTCAGGCAAGCTGAATACAGGCAAAATAAAGTCACCCCAGCGTAAATGTTGTCAGGCCACCTTAAATACACTCAGGCAAGCGTAAATGTTGTCAGGCACTCGTGAATGTTGTCAGGCAATCGTAAATATAGTTTGGCCAGAGTAAATGTAGTCAGGCAATCGTAAAAATAGTCAGGAAAGAGTAAGTGTAGTCAGGCCATCGTAAATATACTCAGGCAAGCGTAAATGTAGTCAAGCAAGCGCAAATATAGTTAACCCACCGAAAATATAGGCAGGCAAGCATAAATGTAGTCAAGCAAGCGTAAATGTAGTCACGCAACCATAAATATGGTCAGGCAAGCGTAAATGTAGTCAGGCAAGCGAAAATGTAGTTAAGTCATCATAAATATACTCAGGATAAATTGAAGTCAGGCAAGCATAAATGTAGTCAGGCAAGCGTAAATGTAGTTAAGCCATCGTAAATATACTTAGGATTAAATGTAGTCAGGCAAGCGTACATGTAGTCAGGCAAGGGTAAATGTTGTCAGGCATGAGTTAATGTAGTCAGATAAACGTAAATGTAGTCAGACAAGTGTAAATGGTGTCTGGCAAACATAAATGTAGTCAGGCAAGCATAAATGTAGTCAGGCAGGAGTAAATGTAATCAGGCAAGCATAAATATAGTCAGGCATGCGAACATTTATTCAGTCAAGCGCTTTTTTTGTCAGGCAATAGTTAGTTTAGTCAGGCAGGTATTAATTTAGTCAGGCAAGTAATAATTCAGTCAGAAAAGTAATAATATTGTCAGGCAAGTAATAATTTAGTCAGGCACCTGTAAATTTATTCAGGCAAACGTCAATTAGTCAGGCAAGCGGTAATGTAGTCAGGTAACCAATATATGTAGTCAGGCAAGAATCTTTTTTATTCTTGGAGTTAATTTATTTAGTCAAGTAATAATTTAGTCAGGCAAGTAATAATTTACTTAGGCAAGAAATAATTTTTTTGGGCAAGCGTTAATTTATTCAGGCAAGCGTTAATCTAGTAAGGGGCGTAAATTTATTCTGGCAAGCGGTAATGTTGTCAGGCAAGCGAAAATAAAGTCAGTCCAGCATAAATGTAGTCAGGCCACCTTAAATATACTCAGGCAAGCGTAAATGTTGCCAGGCAATCGTAAATGTTGTCAGGCAATCGTAAATGTTGTCAGGCAATCGTAAATATAGTCTGGCAAGAGTAAATGAAGTCAGGCAATCGTAAAAATAGTCAGGAGAGAGTAAATGGAATCAGGCCATCGTAAATATACTGAGGCAAGCGTAAATGTAGTCAGGCAAGCGTAATTTTACTCAAGCAATCATAAATGTAGTGAAGAAAGCGTAAATGTAGTCAGACAAGCGTAAATGTAGTCAGGCAAGCGTAAATGTAGTCAGGCCATCGTAAATATATTCAAGCAAACGTAAATGTAGTCAGGCAAGCGTAAATGTAGTCAGGCAAGCGGGAATGTGTTCAGGCAAGCGTAAATATGGTCAGGCTATCGTATACACACTCAAGCTAGCGTAAATGTAGTCAGGAATGCGTAAATGTAGTCAGGCAAGCGGAAATGTGTTCAGGCAAGCGTAAATATTGTCAGGCAAGCGTAAATGTAGTCAGGCAAGAGTAAATGTATTCAGGCAAGCGTAAATGTAATTAACTCATCGTAAATATAATCAGGATTAATTGGAGTCAGGCAAGCATGAATGTAGTCAGGCATGTGTAAATGTTGTCAAGCCATCGTAAATACACTCAGGAATAAATGTAGTCGGGCAAGCGTAAATGTAGTCAAGCCATCGTAAATATAATCAGGTTTCAAAGTAGTCAGGCAAGAGTAAATGTTGTCAGGCAAGAGTAAATGTAGTCAGACTAGCGTAAATAATTTCTTTGAAGCACAAATGTAGTCAGGCAAGCATAAATGTAGTCTGCCGAGCCTAAATGTAGTCAGACATGCGAACATTTATTCAGGCAAGCGTTTATTTTGTCATGCAAGAGTTAGTTTAGTCAGGAAAGTAATAATTTAGGCAGAAATGATTATGACATTTTCAGGCAAGTAGTAATTTAGTCAAGCAAGTAGTATTTTATTATTTACAGGTCAGGCACCTGTAAATTTCTTCAGGCATTAATTTAATATAGTCAGGAATGCGTTAATTTATTCATGCAAGAATTAATTTATTCGCGCAAGTAATAATTTATTCAGGAAAGTAATAATTTAGTCAGGCAAATAATAATTTAGTCAGGCAAAAAATATTTTAATCAGGCAAATGATAATTTAGTCAGGAATGTAATAATTTTAACAGGTAAGAGTTAATTTAGTAGGCAAGCGTTAATTTAGGAAGGCAAGCTGTAATTTAGTCACGCAACCGTTAATTTAGTCAAGCAAGCGTTAATTTAGTCATGCAAGAGTTAATGTTGTCAGGCAAGTGAAAATAAAGCCAGGCGAGCGTAAATTTAGTCAGGCCACCGTAAATATACTCAGGCACGCGTAAATGTAGTCATAAACTAATAAAAATAGTCAGGTAAGAGTAAATGTAATCAGACAAGCGTAAATGAAGTCAGGCCATCCCAAATATACTGAGGAAAACGTAAATGTAGTCAGGCAACCGCAAATACGTGTCAAATGTATGACGAAAATGTATTATGGCAAGCGTAAATTTGGTCAGGCAAGCTTAAATTAGCTTAAGCAAGCGTAAATGTAGTCAGACAATCGTAAATGGAGTCAGGCAATCGTAAAAATAGTCAGGAAAGAGTAAGTGTAGTCAGGCCATCGTAAATATACTCAGGCAAGCGTAAATGTAGTCAAGCAAGCGCAAATATAGTCACACCACCGAAAATATAGGCAGGCAAGCATAAATGTAGTCAAGCAAGCGTAAATGTAGTCACGCAACCATAAATATGGTCAGGCAAGCGTAAATGTAGTCAGGCAAGCGTAAATGTAGTTAAGTCATCATAAATATACTCAGGATTAATTGAAGTCAGGCAAGCATAAATGTAGTCAGGCAAGCGTAAATGTAGTCAAGCCATCGTAAATATACTTAGGATTAAATGTAGTCAGGCAAGCGTATATGTAGTCAGGCATGGGTAAAGTTTGTCAGGCATGAGTAAATGTAGTCAGACAAACGTAAACGTAGTCAGACAAGCGTAAATGTAGTCAGACAAACGTAAATGTAGTCGGACAAACGTAAATGTAGTCGGACAAGTGTAAATGGTGTCTGGCAAGCATAAATGTAGTCAGGCAGGAGTAAATGTAATCAGGCAAGCATAAATTTAGTCAGGCATGCGAACACTTATTCAGTCAAGCGTTAATTTTGTCTGGCAATAGTTAGTTTAGTCAGGCAGGTAATAATTTAGTCGGGCAAGTAATAATTTAGTCAGAAAAGTAATAATATTGTCAGGCAAGTAATAATTTAGTCACGCAAGTAGTAATTTAATCAGCTAAGCGTTAATTTTGTCAGGCAAGTTTTAATTTAGTCAGGCACCTGTAAATTTATTCAGGCAAACGTCAATTAGTCAGGCAAGCGTTAATGTAGTCAGGTAAGCAATATATCTAGTCAGGCAAGAATCATTTTTATTCTTGCAGGAGTTAATTTATTAAGTCAAGTAATAATTTAGTCTGGCAAGTAATAATTTACTTAGGCAAGAAATAATTTTGTTGGGCAAGCGTTAATTTATTCAGACAAGCGTTAATTTAGTCAGACAAGCGTTAATTTAGTCAGGCAAGCGTTAATCTAGTAAGGGGCGTAAATTTATTCTGGCAAGCGGTAATGTTGTCAGGCAAGCGAAAATAAAGTCAGTCCAGCATAAATGTAGTCAGGCCACCTTAAATATACTCAGGCAAGCGTAAATGTTTTCAGGCAACCGAAAATGTTGTCAGACAATCGTAAATGTTGTCAGGCAATCGTAAATGAAGTCAGGCAATCGTAAAAATAGTCAGGAAAGAGTAAATGGAATCAGGCCATCGTAAATATACTGAGGCAAGCGTAAATGTAGTCAGGAAAACGTAATTTTACTCAGGCAATCATAAATGTAGTGAAGAAAGCGTAAATGTAATCAGGCAAGCGTAAATGAAGTAAGGCCATCGTAAATATACTCAAGCAAACGTAAATATAGTCAGGCAAGCGTAAATGTAGTCAGGCAAGCGGAAATTGGTTCAGGCAAGCGTAAATATGGTCAGGCCATCGTAAACACACTCAAGCAAGCGTAAATGTAGTCAAGAATGCATAAATGTAGTCAGGCAAGCGGAAATGTGTTCAGGCAAGCGTAAATATTGTCAGCCAAGCGTAATTGTTGTCAGGCAAGTGTAAATGTATTCAGGCAAGCATAAATGTAATTAAGTCATCGTAAATATAATTAGGATTAATTGGAGTCAGGCAAGCATGAATGTAGTCAGGCATGTGTAAATGTTGTCAAGCCATCGTAAATATAATCAGGTTTCAAAGTAGTCAGGCAAGCGTAAATGTTGTCAGGCAAGAGTAAATGTAGTCAGACATGCGAACATTTATTCAGGCAAGCGTTTATTTTGTCAGGCAGGAGTTAGTTTAGTCAGGCAAGTATTAATTTAGGCAGAAAAGATTAATTTCAGGCAAGTAGTTATTTAGTCAAGCAAGTAGCATTTTATTATTTACAGGTCAGGCACCTGAAAATTTATTCAGGCATTTATTTAATATAGTCAGGAAAGCGTTAATTTATTCTTGCAAGAATTAACTTATTTACGCAAGTAATAATTTATTCAGGAAAGTAATAATTTAGTCAGGCAAATAATAATTTAGTCAGGCAAAAAATAATTTAACCAGGCAAGTGATAATTTAGTCAGGAAAGTAATAATTTTATCAGGTAAGAGTTAATATAGTAGTCACGCGTTAATTTAGGCAGGCAAGCTGTAATTTAGTCACGCAACCGTTAATTTTATCAGGTAAGAGTTAATTTAGTCATGCAAGCGTTAATGTTGTCAGGCAAGCGAAAATGAAGCCAGGCGAGCGTAAATGTAGTCAGGCCTCCGTAAATATACTCAGAAAAGCGTAAATGTAGTCAGGCAATCGTAAAAAAATTCAGTCAAGAGTAATTGTAGTCAGGCCACCGTAAATATACTCAGGCACGAGTAAATGTAGTCATAAACTCATAAAAATAGTCAGGTAAGAGTAAATGTAGTCATAAACTCATAAAAATAGTCAGGTAAGAGTAAATGTAGTCAGACAAGCGTAAATGAAGTCAAGCCATCGCAAATATACTCAGGCAAACATAAATGTAGTCAGGAAACAGCAAATATTGTCAAGCAAGCGAAATTGTATTATGGCAAGCGTAAATTTGGTCAGGCAAGCTTAAATTAACTTAAGCAAGTGTAAATGTAGTCAGACAATCGTAAATGGAGTCAAGCAAGCGTAAATGAAATCACATCGTCGTAAATATAATCAAGCAATCGTAAATGTATTCAGGCAAGCAGAAATATAGTCAGGCAAGCGTAAAGGTAGTCAGGTCATCGTAAATATACTCAGGCAAACGTAAATGTAGTCAGGCAAGCGTAAATGTAGTCAGGCAAGCGTAAATGTAGTCAGGCCAGCGTAAATGTAGTCAACCATACAAAAATGTAGTCACCCCACCGTAAATACAGTCAGCCTAGCGTAAATGTAGTCAGGCAAGCTTAAATGTAGTCAGGCAAGCATAAATGTAGTCAGGTACGCGTAAATGTAGTCAGGCCAACGTAAATTTAGTCAGGCAAGCGTAAATTTAGTCATGCATATATAAAAGTAGTCAGGCAAGCGTAAATGTAGTCAGGTTAGCGTAAATGTAGCCATGCAAGCGTAAATACAGTCAGGCAAGCGTAAATGGAGTGAGCCAAGCATAAATGTATTCAAGCAAGCGTAATTTTAGACAGGCAAGCATAAATGTAGTGAGGAAAGCGTGTATGTAGTCAAGCAAGCGTATATGTATTCAAGCAAGCGTAAATGTAGTCAGGCCATAGCAAATATACTCAGGCAAGCGTAAATGAAGTCAGGCAAGCAAAAATATAGTCAGAAAAGCGTAAGTATGGTGAGGCAAGAGTAAATTAAATCAGGTAAGTGTAAATGTAGTCAGTCACGCGGAAATGTCGTCAGGCCATCATAAATATACTCAGGCAAGCGTAAATGAAGTCACGCAAGCAAAAATATAGTCAGGCAAGCGTAAATGTAGTCAGGCAGGCGTAAATGTAGTCTGGCAAACGTAAATTTAGTCAGGCACGTGAACATTTATTCCGGCAAGTGTTCATTTACTCAGACAAGAGTTAGTTTAGTCAGGCAGTCAAAAATTTTGTCAGAAAAAAAATTATTTAGTCAGGAGAGTAATAATAAAGTCAGACAAGAAATAATTTCGTCACGCAAGTAATAATTTAGTCAGGCAAGCGTTAATTTAGTCAGGCAGGATTTAATTTACTCAGGCACCCGTTAATCTATTCAGGCCCGCGTCAATTTAGTCAGGCAAGCGTAAATTTAGTCTGGTAATCGTAAATTTAGTCAGAGAAGCGTTAATTTAGTAAGGCAATCATAAATTTAGTCAGGCAAGAATTAATTTATTCTTCCAAGAGTTAATTTAGTCAGGCACCCGTAAATCTATTCAGGCATGCGTCAATATAGTCAGAGAAGCGTAAATATAGTCAGGTAATTGTAAATTTAGTCAGACAAGAGTTAATTTAGTCAGGCAAGCATAAATTTAGTCAGGCAAGCGATAATTTATTTTGGCAAGCATTAATGTTGTCAAGCAAGCGAAAATGTAGTCAGGCAAGCCTACATGTAGTCAGGCTACCGTAAATAGAGTAAAGCAAGCGTAAATGTAGGCAGGCGTTCGTAAATATAGTCAGGCAGGAGTAAATGTAGTCAGGAAAGCGTAAATATAGGCAGGCATGCGTAAATGCAGTCAGGCTATCGAAAATTTTCTCAAGCAAGAGTAAATGTAGTCAGACAAGCGTAAATGTAGTCAGGCAAGAGTAAATATAATTAAGTCTTCGTAAATATAATCAGGATTAATTGGAGTCAGGCAAGCATGAATGTAGTCAGGCATGTGTAAATGTTGTCAAGCCATCGTAAATACACTCAGGAATAAATGTAGTCGGGCAAGCGTAAATGTAGTCAAGCCATCGTATATATAATCAGGTTTCAAAGTAGTCAAGCAAGCGTAAATGTTGTCAAGCAAAAGTAAATGTCGTCAGACAAGCGTAAATTTAGTCAGACAAGCATAAATGTAGTCAGACTAGCGTAAATATTGTCTTTCAAGCACAAATGCAGTCTGGCCAGCATAAATGTAGTCTGCCGAGCCTAAATGTAGTCAGACATGCGAACATTTATTCAGTCCAGCGTTTATTTTGTCAGGCAAGAGTTAGTTTAGTCAGGCAAGTAATAATTTAGGCAGAAAAAATTATGATATTTTCAGGCAAGTAGTAATTTAGTCAAGCAAGTAGTATTTTATTATTTACAGGTCAGGCACCTGTAAATTTATTCAGGAATTTATTTAATATAGTCAGGAATGCGTTAATTTATTCTTGCAAGAATTAATTTATTCGCGCAAGTAATAATTTATTCAGGAAAGTAATAATTTAGTCAGGCAAATAATAATTTAGTCAGGCAAAAAACATTTTAATCAGGCAAGTGATAATTTAGTCAGGAAAGTAATAATTTTATCAGGTAAGAGTTAATTTGGTAGGCAAGCGTTAATTTAGGCAGGCAAGCTGTAATTTAGTCACGCAACCGTTAATTTAGTCAAGCAAGCGTTAATTTAGTCATGCAAGCGTTAATGTTGTCAGGCAAGCGAAAATGAAGCCAGGCGAGTGTAAATGTAGTCAGGCCACCGTAAATATACTCAGGCAAGCGTAAATGTTTTCAGGCCACCGTAAAAGTTGTCAGACAATCGTAAATGTTGTCAGACAATCGTAAATGTTGTCAGGCATTCATAAATGAAGTCAGGCAATCGTAAAAATAGTCAGGAAAGAGTAAATGGAATCAGGCCATCGTAAATATACTGAGGCAAGCGTAAATGTAGTCAGGAAAGCTTAATTTTACTCAGGCAATCATAAAAGAAGTGAAGAAAGCGTAAACGTAGTCAGGCAAGCGTAAATGTAGTCAGGCCATCGTAAATATATTCAAGCAAACGTAAATGTAGTCAGGCAAGCGTAAATGTAGTCAGGCAAGCGGGAATGTGTTCAGGCAAGCGTAAATATGGTCAGGCTACCGTATACACACTCAAGCAAGCGTAAATGTAGTCAGGAATGCGTAAATGTAGTCAGGCAAGCGGAAATGTGTTCAGGCAAGCGTAAATATTGTCAGGCAAGCGTAAATGTAGTCAGGCAAGAGTAAATGTATTCAGGCAAGCGTAAATGTAATTAACTCATCGTAAATATAATCAGGATTAATTGGAGTCAGGCAAGCATGAATGTAGTCAGGCATGTGTAAATGTTGTCAAGCCATCGTAAATACACTCAGGAATAAATGTAGTCGGGCAAGCGTAAATGTAGTCAAGTCATCGTAAATATAATCAGGTTTCAAATTAGTCAGGCAAGCGTAAATGTTGTCAGGCAAAAGTAAATGTCGTCAGACAAGCGTAAATTTAGTCAGACAAGCATAAATGTAGTCAGACTAGCGTAAATATTGTCTTTCAAGCACAAATGTAGTCGGCCAAGCATAAATGTAGTCTGCCGAGCCTAAATGTAGTCAGACAAGCGAACATTTATTCAGGCAAGCGTTTATTTTGTCAGGCAAGAGTTAGTTTAGTCAGGCAAGTAATAATTTAGGCAGAACAGATTATGATATTTTCAGGCAAGTAGTAATTTAGTCAAGCAAGTAGAATTTTATTATTTACAGGTCAGGAATCTGTAAATTTATTCAGGCATTTATTTAATATAGTCAGGAATGCTTTAATTTATTCAGGCATTTATTTAATATAGTCAGGAATGCTTTAATTTATTCTTGCAAGAATTAATTTATTCACGCAAGTAATAATTTAGTCTGGCAAGTAATAATTTAGTCAGGCAAAAAAAAAAAATTAATCAGGCAAGTGATAATCTAGTCAGGAAAGTAATAATTTAGTCAGGTAAGAGTTAATTTAGTAGGCAAGCGTTAATTTAGGCAGGCAAGCGAAAATGAAGCCAGGCGAGTGTAAATGTAGTCAGGCCACCGTAAATATACTCAGGCAAGCGTAAATGTAGTCAGGCAATCGTAAATAAAGTCAGTCAAGAGTAATTGTAGTCAGGCCACCGTAAATATACTCAGGCACGCGTAAATGTAGTCATAAACTCATAAAAATAGTCAGGAAAGAGTAAATGTAGTCAGACAAGCGTAAATGAAGTCAGGCCATCGCAAATATACTCAGGCAAACGTAAATGTAGTCAGGCAACCGCAAATTTTTCAAGCAAGCGAAAATGTATTATGGCAAGCGTAAATTTGGTCAGGTAAGCTTAAATTAGTTTAAGCAAGCGTAAATGGAGTCAGGCAATCGTAAAAATAGTCAGGAAAGAGTAAGTGTAGTCAGGCCATCGTAAATATACTCAGGCAATCGTAAATGTAGTCAAGCAAGCGCAAATATAGTCACACCACCGAAAATATGGGCAGGCAAGCATAAATGTAGTCAAGCAAGCGTAAATGTAGTCACGCAACCATAAATATGGTCAGGCAAGCGTAAATGTAGTCAGGCAAGCGTAAATGTAGTTAAGTCATCATAAATATACTCAGGATTAATTGAAGTCAGGCAAGCATAAATGTAGTCACGCAAGCGTAAATGCAGTCAAGCCATCGTAAATATACTTAGGATTAAATGTAGTCAGGCAAGCGTATATGTAGTCAGGCATGGGTAAAGTTTGTCAGGCATGAGTATATGTAGTCAGACAAGCGTAAATGTAGTCAGACAAGCGTAAATGTAGTCAGACAAACGTAAATGTAGTCAGACAAGTGTAAATGGTGTCTGGCAAGCATAAATGTAGTCAGGCAAGCATAAAATGTAGTCAGGCAGGAGTAAATGTAATCAGGCAATCATAAATTTAGTCAGGCATGCGAACATTTATTCAGTCTAGCGTTTATTTTTTCAGGCAATAGTTAGTTTAGTCAGGCAGGTAATAATTTAGTCAGGCAAGTAATAATTTAGTCAGAAAAGTAATAATATTGTCAGGCAAGTAATAATTTAGTCACGCAAGTAGTAATTTAATCAGCTAAGCGTAATTTAGTCAGGCAAGTAGTAATTTAATCAGCTAAGCGTTAATTTAGTCAGGCAAGTTTTAATTTAGTCAGGCACCTGTAAATTTATTATGGCAAACGTCAATTAGTCAGGCAAGCGTTAAAGTAGTCAGGTAAGCAATATATCTAGTCAGGCAAGAATCATTTTTATTCTTGCAGGAGTTACTTTATTTAGTCAAGTAATAATTTAGTCAGGCAAGTAATAATTTACTTAGGCAAGAAATAATTTTGTTGGGCAAGCGTTAATTTATTCAGGCAAGCGTTAATTTAGTCAAGCAAACGTTAATCTAGTAAGGGGCGTAAATTTATTCTGGCAAGCGGTAATGTTGTCAGGCAAGCGAAAATAAAGTCAGTCCAGCATAAATGAAGTCAAGCCACCTTAAATATACTCAGGCAAGCGTAAATGTTTTCAGGCCACCGTAAATGTTGTCAGACAATCGTAAATGTTGTCAGACAATCGTAAATGTTGTCAGACAATCGAAAATGTTGTCAGACAATTATAAATGAAGTCAGGCAATCGTAAAAATAGTCAGGAAAGAGTAAATGGAATCAGGCCATCGTAAATATACTGAGGCAAGCGTAAATGTAGTCAGGAAAGCGTAATTTTACTCAGGCAATCATAAAAGTAGTGAAGAAAGCGTAAACGTAGTCAGGCAAGCTTAAATGTAGTCAGGCCATCGTAAATATATTCAAGCAAACGTAAATGTAGTCAGGCAAGCGTAAATGTAGTCAGGCAAGCGGGAATGTGTTCAGGCAAGCGTAAATATGGTCAGGCTATCGTATACACACTCAAGCAAGCGTAAATATGGTCAGGCTATCGTATACACACTCAAGCAAGCGTAAATGTAGTCAGGAATGCGTAAATGTAGTCAGGCAAGCGGAAATGTGTTCAGGCAAGCGTAAATATTGTCAGGCAAGCGTAAATGTAGTCAGGCAAGAGTAAATGTATTCAGGCAAGCGTAAATGTAATTAACTCATCGTAAATATAATCATTATTAATTGGAGTCAGGCAAGCATGAATGTAGTCAGGCATGTGTAAATGTTATCAAGCCATCGTAAATACACTCAGGAATAAATGTAGTCGGGCAAGCGTAAATGTAGTCAAGCCATCGTAAATATAATCAGGTTTCAAAGTAGTCAGGCAAGCGTAAATGTTGTCAGGCAAGATTAAATGTCGTCAGACAAGCGTAAATTTAGTCAGACCAGCATAAATGTAGTCAGACTAGCGTAAATATTGTCTTTCAAGCACAAATGTAGTCGGGCAAGCATAAATGTAGTCTGCCGAGCCTAAATGTAGTCAGAGAAGCGAACATTTATTCAGGCAAGCGTTTATTTTGTCAGGCAAGAGTTAGTTTAGTCAGGCAAGTAATAATTTAGGCAGAACAGATTATGATATTTTCAGGCAAGTAGTAATTTAGTCAAGCAAGTAGAATTTTATTATTTACAGGTCAGGAATCTGTAAATTTATTCAGGCATTTATTTAATATAGTCAGGAATGCTTTAATTTATTCTTGCAAAAATTAATTTATTCACGCAAGTAATAATTTAGTCTGGAAAGTAATAATTTAGTCAGGCAAAAAATAAATTAATCAGGCAAGTGATAATCTAGTCAGGAAAGTAATAATTTAGTCAGGTAAGAGTTAATTTAGTAGGCAAGCGTTAATTTAGGCAGGCAAGCGTTAATGTTGTCAGGCAAGCGAAAATGAAGTCAGGCGAGCGTAAATGTAGTCAGGCCACCGTAAATATACTCAGGCAAGCGTAAATGTAGTCAAGCAAGCGGAAATGTAGTCAGGCAAGCGTAAAGGTAGTCAGGCCATCGTAAATATACTCAGGCAAACTTAAATGTAGTCATGCAAGCGTAAATGTAGTCAAGCAATCATAAATGTAGTCAGACATGCGTAAATGTAGTCAGGCAAGCGTAAATGTAGTCAACCATGCAAAAATGTAGTCACGCCACCGTAAATATAGTCAGCCTAGCGTAAATGTAGTCAAGCAAGCTTAAATGTAGTCAGGCAAGCGTAAATGTAGTCAGGTAAGCGTAAATCTAGTCAAGCCAACGTAAATTTAGTCAGGCAAGCGTAAATTTAGTCAGGAAAGTATAAATGTAGTCAAGCAAGCGTAAATGTAGTCAGTATATCGCAAATATACTCAGGCAAGCGTAAATGAAGTCAGGCAAAGAAAAATATAGTCAGAAAAGCGTAAATATTGTGAGGCAAGCGTAAATTAAATCAGGCAAGCGTAAATGTAGTCAGTCAAGCGGAAATGTCGTCAGGCCATAGCAAATATACTCAGGCAAGCGTAAATGAAGTCACGCAAGCAAAAATATAGGCAGGCAAGCGTAAATGTAGTCAGGCAAGCTTAAATGTAGTCTGGCAACCGTAAATTTAGTCAGGCACGTGAACATTTATTCCGGCAAGCGTTTATTTAGTCAGACAAGAGATAGTTTAGTAAGGCAGTTAAAAATTTTGTCAGGAAAATAATTATTTAATCAGGAGAATAATAATATAGCCAAACAAGAAATTATTTCGTCACGCAAGTAATAATTTAGTCAGGCAAGCGTTAATTTAGTCAGGCAGGATTTAATTTACTCAGGCATCCGTTAATCTATTCAGGCCCGCGTCAATTTAGTCAGGCAAGGGTAAACTTAGTCTGGTAATCGTAAATTTAGTCAGAGAAGCGTTAATTTAGTAAGGCAAGCATAAATTTTGTCAGGCAAGAATTAATTTATTCTGCCAAGAGTTAATTTAGTCAGGCAAGCGTAAATTTAGTCAGATATTGTAAATTTAGTCAGACAAGCGTTAATTTAGTCAGGCAAGCATAAATTTTGTCAGGCAAGAGTTAATTTATTCTTCCAAGAGTTAATTTAGTCAGGCAAAAAATGATTTAATAAGGCAAGTAATAATTTAGTGAGGCAAGCGTTAATTGGGTCAGGCAAGGGTTAATTTTTTCAGGAAAGCGATAATTTATCCTGGCAAGCATTAATGTTGTCAAGCAAGCGAAAACGTAGTCAGGCAAGCGTAAATGTAGTCAGGCCACCGTAAATAGAGTAAAGTAAGCGTGAATGTAGGCAGGCATTCGTAAATGCAGTCAGGCTATCGTAAATTTACTCACGCAAGGGTAAATGTAGTCAGGCAAGCGTAAATGTAGTCAGGCAAGAGTAAATGTAGTCAGGCAAGAGTAAATGAAGTCAGGTAAGCTAAAATTTAGTGAGGCTAGGGTAAATGTAGTCAGGCATACGTAAATATATTCAGGCAGAGTAAATGTAGTCAAGCAAGCGTAAATGTAGTCAGGCCATCGTAAATATACTTACGCAAGCGTAAATGTAGTCAGGCAAGCGAAAATGTATTCAGGAAAGCGAAAATGTAGTCAGGCAATCGTAAATGGAGTCTGGCAAGCGTAAATGTAATCACGTCGTCGTAAATATAATCAACCAAGCGTAAATATAGTCAGGCAAGCTTAATTGTAGTAAGGCAACCGTAAATGTATTCAGGCAAGCGTAAATGTTGTCAAGCCATCGTAAATATACTCAGGAATAAATGTAGTCGGGCAAGAGTAAATGGTGTCAAGCCCTTGTAAGTATACTCAGGTTTCAAAGTAGTCAGACAAGCGTAAATGTTGTTTGGCAAGAGTAAATGTAGTCAGACAAGCGTTAATTTAGTCAGACAAGCATAAATGTAGTCAGACAACCGCAAATATTGTCTTTCAAGCACAAAGGTAGTCATTTACTCAGGCCAGCGTTAATCTAGTCTGGCAAGCGTTAAACTAGTAAGGCAAGCGTTAAACTAGTAAGGCAAGCGTTAAACTAGTAAGGCAAGCGTAAATTTATTCTGGCAAGCTTAAACGTAATAAGACAATCAAAAATATAGACAGAAAAAGGAAAATGTAATCAGGCAAGCGTAAATGTAGTCAGGAAAGCGAAAATGTAGTCAGGCATCTTGCATATACTCAGGTAAGCGTAAATGTAGTTAGGCAATCGAAAATTTACTCAGGCCAGCGTAAATGTAGTCAGGCAAGCGTAAATGGAGTCAGGCAAGCGTAAATTTAGTTAGGCAAGGGTAAATGTAGGCAAGCAAGCGTAAATATAGTCAGACAGAGTAAATGTAGTCAAGTAAGCGTAAATGTAGTAAGGCCATCGTAAATATACTCAGGCAAGGGTAAATGTAGTCAGGCAAGCGTAAATGTATTCAAACCATTGTTAATACAGTCAGGCAAGAGTAAATGTAGTCAGGCAAGCGTAAATGTAGTCAGAGAAGCGTAAATGTATTCACGCAAGCGAAAAATGTAGTCAGGCAGGCGTAAAAATAGTCAGGCTACAGAAAATATAGTCAGGCCTGCGTTGATGTAGTCAGGCAAGTGTAAATGTAGTCAAATCATCATAAATAAGCTCAGGATTAAATGTAATCAGGCTAGCATAAATGTAGTCAGGCAAGCGTAAATGTAGTCAGGCAAGTGTAAATGTAGTCAGGCAAGCGTATATATATCCAAACCACAGTAAATATAGTCAGGCAAGCGTTAACGTAGTCAGGCAAGCGTAAATGTAGTCAGGAAAGAGAAAATGTACTCAGCCATCTTACATATACTCAGGTAAGCGTAAATGTAGTCAGGCAATCGTAAATTTACTCAGGCCAGCGTAAATGAAGTCAGGCTAGCGTAAATTTACTTAGGCAAGGGTAAATGTATGCAAGCAAGCGTAAATGTATTCAGGCAAGCTTAAATGTAGTCAGGCCATCGTAAATATACTCAGGCAAGGGTAAATGTAGTCAGGCAAGCGTAAATGTATTCAAACCGTTGTTAATACAGTCAGGCAAGCGTAAATGTAGTCAGGCAAACGTAAATGTTGTCAGAAAAGCGTAAATGTAGTCAGGCCACAGTAAATATAGCCAGGCAATTGTAAATGTTGTCAGGCAGAAGTAAATGTAGTCAGGCAAACGTAAACGTAGTCAGACAAGCGTAAATGTAGAAAGGAATGCGTAAATGTAGTCTGGAGCGTAAATGTAGTCAAGCAAGTGTAAATATTGTCATGCCACCGTAAATATAGTAAGGCCGGCTTAAATGTAGTCAGGCAAGCGTAAATGTAGTCAGGCAAACGTAAATGTAATAATGCAAGCGTAAATGTAGTCAGGCAAGCGTAAATGTAGTCAGGCAAGCGTAAATGTAGTCAGGCAAACCTAAATGTAATCTGGCAAGCGTAAATGTAGTCAGGCAAGCGTAAATGTTGTCAGGCAAACCTAAATGTAATCTGGCAAGCGTAAATGTAATCAGGCACGTGAACATTTTTTCAGGCATGCATTTATTTAGTCAGGCTAGAGTTACTTTAGTCAAGCAGGTAAAAATTTTGTCAATCAAGTAATAATTTAGTTAGGCAAGTAATAATTTAGTCGGAAAGTAATAATATAGTCAAGCAAGTAATAATATAGTCAAGCAAGTAATAATTTAATCACGCAAAAAAATATTTAGTGAAGCAAGCGTTAATTTAGTCAGGCAGGCTTTAATTTAGTCAGGCACTCGTAAATTTTCTCAGGCACACGAAAATTTTGTAAAGCAAGCGTCAATTTTGTCAGCCAACTGTACATTTAGTCAGGCAAGAGTAAATTTATTCTTCTAACATGTAATTTAGTCAGGCAACAAATAATTTATTTAGATTAGTATTAATTTAGTCAGGCAAATAATAATTTAGTCAGGCAAGTAATAATTCAGTGTGGCCAGTAATAATTTAGTCAGGAATGTAAAAATCTTGTCAGGCAAGCGTTAATTTGGTCATGCAAGTGGTAATTTAATCAGGAAAGAGGTAATTTACTCAGGCAAGCGTTAATTTAGTTAGGCAAGCGTTAATTTAGATAGGCAAGTGTAATTTTGTCAGGAAAGAGTTAATCTAGTCAGGCAAGCGTTAATCTTGTCTGGCAAGCGTTAAACTAATAAGGCAAGCGTAAATTTGTTCTGGCAAGCGAAAATTTATTCTGGCAAGCGTTAATGTTATCAGGCAATCTAAAATGTAGTCAGGCAAGCGTAAATGTAGTGAGGCCACCGTAAATATAGTCAGACAAGCATAAATGTAGTCAGACAATCGTAAATATAGACAGGATGGAGTAAATGTAATCAGGCAAGCGTAAATGTAGTCAGGAAAGTAAATATGTAGTCAGGCATCTTATATATACTCAGGTAAGCGCAAGTATTGTTAGGCAATCGAAAATTTACTCAGGCTAGCGTAAATGTAGTCACACAAGCGTAAAAGTAGTCAGGCAAGCGTAAATTTAGTTAGGCTAGGGTAAATGTAGGCAAGCAAGCGTAAATATAGTCAGACAGAGTAAATGTAGTCAAGTAAGCGTAAATGTATTCAGAAAAGCGTAAATGTAGTCAGGCCATCGTAAATATACTCAGGCAAGCGTTGATGTAGTCAGGCACGTGTAAATGTTGTCAGGCAGGAGTAAATGTAGTCAGGCAAGTGGAAATGTAGTCAGAGAAGTGGAAATGTAGTCAGGCAAGTGTAAATGTAGTCAAATCATCATAAATATGCTTAGGATTAAACGTAATCAGGCAAGCATAAATGAAGTCAGGCAAGCGTAAATGTAGTCAGCAGGCAAATATAAATCTAGTCAGGCAAGCGTATATATATCCAAACCACCGTAAATATAGTCAGGCAAGCGTAAATGTAGTCAGGCATGGATAAATGTTGTCAGGCAAGAGTAAATGTAGTCAGGCAAGCGTAAATGTAGTCAGGTAAACATGAAGGTAGTCAGGCAAGCGTAAATGTAGTCATGCAAGCGTGAATGCAGTCAAGCAACCGTAAATGTAGTCAAGCAAGCATAAATGTAGTAACGCCATCGTAAATATATCCAGTCAAGCATAAATGTAGTCAGGCAAGCGTAAATGTATTCTAGCAAGCGTAAATATAGTCAAGCATGCCTAAATTTAGTCAGGGATGCGTAAATGTAGAAAGGCAAACGTAAATGTAGTCAAGCCGGTCGGCCGTAAATGTAGGGGAGCCGGTCGGCCGAGCGGACAGCACGCGGGACTTGTGATCCTGTGGTCCTGGGTTCGATCCCAGGCGCCGGCGAGAAACAATGGGCAGAGTTTCTTTCACCCTATGCCCCTGTTACCTAGCAGTAAAATAGGTACCTGGGTGTTAGTCAGCTGTCACGGGCTGCTTCCTGGGGGTGGAGGCCTGGTCGAGGACCGGGCCGCGGGGACACTAAAAAGCCCCGAAATCATCTCAAGATAACCTCAAGAAGAAGCCATCGTAAATATACTCAGAATTAAATGTAGTCCGGCCACAGTAAATATAGTCAGGCAAGCGTAAATGTAGTCTGGCTTGTTAAATGTTGTAAGGTGAGAATAAATGTAGTACGTTAAGCGTAAATGTAGTCTGGCAAGCGTAAATGTAGTCTGGCAAGCGTAAATGTAGTCAGGCAAGTGTAAATGTAGTCAGGCAAGCGTACATTTAGTCAGGCACGTGAAGATATTTCAGGCATGCGTTTATTTATTAAGGCAAAAGTTAATTTAGTCAAGCAGGTAAAAATTTAGTTAATCAAATAGTAATTTAGTTAGGCAGAAATAAATTAGTCACGCAAAAAGTATTTAGTGAAGCAAGCGTTAATTTAGTCAGGCAGGCTCTAATTTAGTCAGGCACTCGTAAATTTACTCAAGCACGCGTAAATTTTGTCAAGCAAGTGTTAATTTACTCAGGCAACTGTACATTTAGTCAGGCAAGAGTTAATTTAATCATCAAGGAGATTATTTAGTCAGGCAACAAATTATTTAGTCAGGCAAGTAATAATTTAGTAAGGCAAATAATAATTTAGTCAGGCAAGTAATAATTTAGTCAGGAAAGTAATAATTTTGTCAGGCATGCGTTAATTTGGTCAGGCAAGTGGTAATTTAGGCAGGCTAGCGGTAATTTACTCAGGCAAGCGTTAATTTAGATAGGCAAGCGTAATTTTGTCGGGCAAGAGTTAATCTAGTCAGGCCAGCGTTAATCTAGTCTGGCAAGCATTAAACTAGTAAGGCAAACGTAAATTTATTCTGCCAAGCGTTAATGTTGTCAGGCAAGCTAAAATTTAGTTAGTCAAGCGTAAATGTAGTCAGATACAGTCTCCGTGGTGTAGTGGTAAGACACTCGCCTGGCGTTCCGCGAGCGCTATGTCATGGGTTCGTATCCTGGCCGGGGAGGATTTACTGGGCGCAATTCCTTAACTGTAGCCTCTGTTTAACGCAACAGTAAAATGTGTACTTGGATGAAAAAACGATTCTTCGCGGCAGGGGATCGTATTCCAGGGACCATAGGATTAAGGACTTGCCCGAAACGCTACGCGTACTAGTGGCTGTACAAGAATGTAACAACTCTTGTATATATCTCAAAAAAAGATAATCGTAAATATAGACGGGAAGGAGTAAATGTAATCAGGCAAGCGTAAATGTAGTCAGGAAAGCGAAAATGTAGTCAGGCATTTTAAATATACTCAGGTAAGCGTAAACGAAGTCAGGAAATTGTAAATTTACTCAGGGCATCGTAAATGTAGTCAGGCAAGCGTAAATGTAGTCAGGCAGGCGTAAATTTAATTATGCAAGGGTAAATGTAGGCAAGCAAGCATAAAAATAGTCAGAGTAAATGTAGTCAATTAAGCGTAAATGTATTCAGGCAAGCGTAAATGTAGTCAGGCTAACGTAAATATACTCAGGAAAGCGTAAATGTAGTCAGGCAAGCGTAAATGTAGTCAGGCAAGCTTAAATATAGTCAGGCCACAGAAAATATAGTCAGGCAAGCGTTGATGTAGTAAGGCATGTATAAATGTTGTCCAGCAGGAGTAAATGTAGTCAGGCAAGTGTAAATATAATCAGACAAGCGGAAATGTAGTCAGGCAAGTGTAATTGTAGTCTGGCAAGCGTAAATATACTCAAACCAGCGTAAATATAGTCAGGCAAGCGTAAATGTAGTCAGGCATGGATAAATGTTGTCAGGCAAGAGTAAATGTAGTCAGGCAAACGTAAATGTAGTCAGGCAAGCGTAAATGTATTCTGGTAAGCGTAAATGTAGTCAGGCAAGCGTATATGTAGTCAGGCATATGAATATATGCTATATATCAGGTAATATGTATCAGGTATATGTAGTGTTAATTTAGTCAAGCAACTGTATATTTAGTCAGGCAAGAGTTAATTTATTCTTCTAAGAGGTAATTTAGTCAGGCAACAAATAATTTAGTCAGGCAAGTAATAATTTAGTCAGGCAAATAATAATTTACTCAGGCAAGCGTTAATTTAGTCAGGCAAGCGTTAATTTAGATAGGCAAGCAAAGTTTTGTTTGGCAAGAGTTAATCTAGTCAGGCCAGCGTTAATCTAGTCTACCAAGCGTTAAACTAGTAAAGTACGCGCAAATTTATCTGGCAAGCGTTAATGTTGTCAGGCCAGCTAAAATGTAGTCAGACAATCGTAAATATAGACAGGAAGGAGTAAATGTAATCAGGCAAGCGTAAATGTAGTCAGGAAAGAGAAAATGTAGTCAGACATCTTACATATACTCAGGTAATCGTAAATGTAGTCAGGCAATCGTAAATTTACTCTGGCCAGCGTAAATGTAGTCAAGCAAGCGTAAATGTCGTCAGGCAAGCGTAAATGTAGTCAGGCAGGCGTAAATTTAATTATGCAAGGGTAAATGTAGGCAAGCAAGCATAAAAATAGTCAGACATAGTAAATGTAGTCAATTAAGCGTAAATGTATTCAGGCAAGCGTAAATGTAGTCAGGCTAACGTAAATATACTCAGGAAAGCGTAAATGTAGTCAGGTAAGCGTAAATGTAGTTAGGCAAGCTTAAATATAGTAAGGCCACAGAAAATATAGTCAAGCAAGCGTTGATGTAGTAAGGCATATATAAATGTTTTCCGGCAGGAGTAAATGTAGTCAGGCAAGTGTAAATATAGTCAGACAAGCGGAAATGTAGTCAGGCCAGTGTAAATGTTGTCAAAACATCATAAATATACACAGGATTAAATGTAATCAGGCAAGCATAAATGTAGTCAGGGAAGCGTATATATAGTCAGGCATATGAATATATGCCATATATCAGGTATATGTATCAGGTATATGTAGTGTTAATTTAGTCAAGCAACTGTATATTTAGTCAGGCAAGAGGTAATTTAGTCAGGCAACAAATAATTTAGTCAGGCAAGTAATAATTTAACCAGGCAAATAAAAATTTAGTCAGGCAAGTAATAATTTAGTCAGGCTAGTAATAATTTTGTCAGGAAAGTAATAATTTTGTCAGGCAAGCGTTAATTAGGTCAGGCAAGTGGCAATTTAGGCTGGCAAGCGGTAATTTACTCAGGCAAGCGTTAATTTAGTCTGGCAAGCGTTAATGTAGATAGGCAAGCGAAGTTTTGTTTGGCAAGAGTTAATCTAGTCAGGCCAGCGTTAATCTAGCCTACCAAGCGTTAAACTAGTAAAGTACGCGCAAATTTATCTGGCAAGCGTTAATGTTGTCAGTCCAGCTAAAATGTAGTCAGACAATCGTAAATATAGACAGGAAGGAGTAAATGTAATCAGGCAAGCGTAAATGTAGTCAGGAAAGAGAAAATGTAGTCAGGCATCTTACATATACTCGGGTAAGCGTAAATGTAGTCAGGCGTGGATAAATGCTGTCAGGCAAAAGTAAATGTAGTCAGGCAAGCGTAAATGTAGTCTGGGGAGCGTAAATGTAGTCAGGTAAGCGTAAAGGTAGTCAGGTAAGCGTAAAGGTAGTCAGGCAAGCGTATATGTAGTCAGGCAAGCGTATATGTAGTCAAGCAAGCGTGAATGCAGTCAAGCAACCGTAAATGTAGACAAACAAGCATAAATGTAGTAACGCCATCGTAAATATATCCAGTCAAGCGTAAATGAAGTTAGGCAAGAGTAAATATAGTTTTGCAAGAGTAAATATAGTCAAGCATGCCTAAATTTAGTCAGGGATGCGTAAATGTAGTAAGGCAAGCGTAAATGTAGTCAAGCCAACGTAAATATACTCAGTATTAAATGAATTCAGGCCACAGAAAATATAGTCAGGCAAGCCTAAATGTAGTCAGGCTTGTTAAATGTGGTCAGGCAAGGGTAAATGTAGTACGTTAAGCGTAAATGTAGTCAGACAAGTGTAAATGTAGTCAGGCAAGCCTAAACGTAGTCTGGCAAGCGTAAATGTAGTCAGGCAATTGTAAATGTAGCCAGGCAAGCGTTAATATAGTCAAGCCCGTGAAGATTTTTTCAGGCATGCATTCATTTAATCAGGCAAAAGTTAGTTTAGTCAAGGAGGAAAAAATTTTGTTAAGCAAGTAATAATTTAGTTAGGCAAGTATAATTTAGTCACACAAAAAATTATTTAGTGAAGCAAGCGTTAATTAGTCAGGCAGGCTTTAATTTAGTCAGGCACTCGTAAATTTACTCAGGCACGCGTAAATTTTGTCAAGTAAGTGTTAATTTAGTCAGACAACTGTACATTTAGTCAGGCATGAGTTAATTTATTCTTCCATGAGGTTATTTAGTCAGGCAACAAATAATTTAGTCAGGTAAGTAATAATTTAGTCAGGTAAATACTAATTTAGTCAGGCAAGTAATAAATTAGTCAGGCCAGTAATAATTTAGTCAGGAAAGTAATAATTTTGTCAGGCAAGCGTTAATTTGGTCAGGCAAGTGGTAATTTAGGCAGGCAAGCGGTAATTTACTCAGGCAAGCGTTAATTTAGTCAGGCAAGCGTTAATTTAGATAAGCAAGCGAAGTTTGGTCTGGCAAGAGTTAATCTAGTCAGGCCAGCGTTAATCTAGTCTAGCATGCGTTAAACTAGTAAAGTAAGCGCAAATTTATTTTGGCAAGCGTTAATATTGTCAGGCAAGATAAAATTTAGTCAGTCAAGCGTAAATGTAGTCGTATAAGCGTAAATATAGACAGGAAGGAGTAAATGTAATGAGGCAAACGTAAATGTAGTCAGGCAAACGTATACATAGTTAGGAAATCGTAAATGTAGTCAGGCAAGCGTAAATGTTGTCAGGCAAGCGTATACGTTGTTAGGAAATCGTAAATGTAGTCAGGCAAGCGTAAATGTATTCAGGCAAGCGTATACGTAGTTAGGAAATCGTAAATGTAGTCAGGCAAGCGTAAAAGTATTCAAACCATTGGCAATATAGTCAGGCAAGCGTAAATGTTTTCAGGCAAGCGTAAATGTAGTCAGGCCAGCGTAAATGTAGTCAGGCAAGCTAAATGTAGTCAGTGAAGCATAAATGTTGTCAGGCTAGCGTAAATGTACTCAGGCTACCGAAAACATACTCAAGAGACATAAATGTAGTCAGGCATGGGTAAATGCTGTCATGCAAGAGAAAATGTAGTCACGCAAAGGAAAATGTAGTCAGACTAAGGTAAATGCAGTCAGGCAAGCGTAAATGTATTTAAGTCATCGTAAATATACTAAGGATTAAATGAAGTCAGGCATGCATAAATGTAGTCAGGCAAGCGTAAATGTAGTCAGGCAAGCGTAAATGTAGTCATGCAAGCTTAAATTAAGTCAGGGGGATGAAAATGTTGTCAGGCAAGCGAAATGTTGGCATGCAAACGTGAAGAACGTGCAGGAACCTCCTCAATGCAAGTAAATGTACGAAAAGCTGTGAATTCTTTCACCCAGAAATTTGCAAGAACTCTTTGGACAGGAAAGAGTGCTTCAATGCTGAATGTCCAGCTTTTCATATAAGATGTACCAGGCGAATAAAACCGACAGACCGCCACTATGAAAACAGCTACTACTCCATCGTCCGTGATAATTTTTTAGCAAGATGAGGAGGAGAAGAATGGCTAAAAATGACCAGACTCTACCACCAACTCGGTCAAATGCTAGAGAGGACGCAAACACAGTGGCCTCCTTACCAGAGCCTCAGATATTAACACCAAGTAAAGCATCCAGCACTTCCCCTAACACGATAATATCATTTATATTTGCCAACATCCAGGGTATAAAAACACGCAAATCCAACAAAGTTCACTTTATAGATGGTCTCCTTCATGAGGCAAATGCAGTGTTTGCCGCCCTAACAGAAACCCACACAAAGGACTACAATGAAGGTGAAATATGGATCTCAGAGTACAATCTTTTCAGATGTGATAGGAAACACCGGATTCAAGGTGGGGTCAGCCTCTACATCAAAGACACACTTATCTGTACTGAGCTGCTAAACACTTCAAATGATATGGTGGAAGTGCTGATAATCAAAATAGAGATAATAAATGTAGCTATTGTCCTTGTATATAAGTCACCGGAGGGAAACCCTCAGCAGTGTAAAGACCAACTAATGAAAATAGAGCACTGCTTGGAAAACCACACAAATCCAGCTCCGAACATCATCCTGCTTGGGGACTTCAACCTACGGCACCTGAAATGGAAGCACCTGGCTAATACAGTAATATCAGAAGGAATACCAGGAAGTAGCCTAAATGAACAGGCACATGCAAATGACCTGCTACGGATGTGCGACAGGTTTGCCTTAAACCAGCAAATAGTAGAACCAACTAGGAAGGAGAACACGCTGGACCTCATTTTCACAAATAATGATGAATTGATCAGGAACATAATGATTACAAATACCTGTTACTCAGATCACAACTTAATTGAAGTTATGACAACCATGGGGAATAGACCTTCAAAACCAGTCCAGATTCCCGGTGGAGAAGCTTTCAGCAAATTCAACTTCAATAATAAACAGATAAACTGGGAGCAAATAAACCAGGACTTCACAGAAATAAACTCGGAAGAACAGGTAGAAAATGCAAACCTGCACCAGTGCCTGGAAAAAATAAGCTCAGTAGCACTAGAAATATGTTCAAACCGCATACCCCTAAGAAAAAAGAGAAAGAGATGCAGATTGGAACGGGAACGTCGTTCCCTATATAGGCGAAGAAAACGAATCGCGGAACAACTTGAGAGTCGCACCCTATCTCAAGAACGGCGAAGAAGGTTAGGTAGAGAAATAGAAACAATTGAACTCAAGCTACAAGAATCATACAAAACCCAGGAGAGGCAAAGAGAGCAAAAGGCCATCAGTGAAATAGAGAGAAATCCGAAATATTTTTTCTCCTATGCAAAATCAAGATAAAAAAAACACATCTAATATCGGGCCCCTGCGATAGGGAGATGGAACTTTCACCGATGACAACAAAGAAATGAGCGAGCTACTGAGGAAGCAGTACGACTCTGTTTTCAGCGAGCCATTAAACGCACTAAAGATTGATAACCCAAATGAATTTTCTAGGATATGATACCAACATCAAGTCATATATCAGACGTCACCCTATCCCCACTGGATTTTGAAGAAGCCATAAACAGTATGCCTATGCACTCTGCACCAGGTCCGGATTCTTGGAACTCCATATTCATCAAGAACTGTAAAAAAAACACTATCGCAAGCACTCCACATTCTGTGGAGATAAAGCCTAGATACTGGCGTTATCCCTGATATTCTAAAAGCAGCACAAATAGCACCACTTCATAAAGGAGGAAATAAGGCAGAGGCAAAAAATTACAGACTGATAGCACTAACATCGCACAACATAAATATTTTTTGAGAGAGTGCTAAGAAGTAAGATCACAAAATACATGGAATCACAGCATCTCCATAACCCCGGACAACATGGTTTCAGAACAGGGCGCTCTTACCTGTAGCTGTTGCTGGACCACTATGATATGGCATTAGGTGCTATGGAAGACAAACAAAACGCTGATGTAATTTACACAGATTTCGCAAAAGCTTTTGATAAATGTGACCATGGTGTTATTGCACATAAAATGTGTT
Organism: Procambarus clarkii; assembly: GCF_040958095.1. Taxonomy (NCBI): domain Eukaryota; kingdom Metazoa; phylum Arthropoda; class Malacostraca; order Decapoda; family Cambaridae; genus Procambarus; species Procambarus clarkii. The sequence continues at coordinate 14,041,377 of NC_091183.1, forward strand.
CAAAAGGAATAGCCGGAAAAATAGGCAGATGGATCTACAGTTTCGTGATTAACAGAACCCAATGTGTAATAGTCAACAAAATAAAATCCAGCCCATCAACCGTGAAGAGCTCAGTCTCCCAGGGTACTGTGCTTGCTCCAGTACTTTTTCTCATCCTCATATCGGACATAGACAAGAACACAACCTATAGCAATGTATCATCCTTTGCAGATGACACTAGGATCTTCATGAGAGCAGGCAACATAGAGGACACGGCAAACCTCCAATCAGATGTAGATCAGGTCTATCTATGGGCTTCAGAAAAAAATATGGTGTTTAACGAAGATAAGTTCCAGCTCATGCGCTATGGAAAAAAATAAAATATAAAAACGAAAACCAAGTACAAAACTCAGGCAAATCATAACATAGAACGAAAAGGCAATGTAAAGGATCTGGGTGTACTCATGTCGAAAGACGTTACCTTTAAAGAACACAATAAAGTAGCCGTCACAACTGCAAGGATAATGACAGGTTGGATAACAAGAACTTTTCACACTAGAGATGCTATACCGATGATGATACTTTTCAAAACGCTTGTGCTCTCTAGAGTGGAGTACTGCTGCAAAATGACAGACCCTTTCAAAGCTGGAGAAATTGCTGACCTGCAGAGCGTTCAGAGATCCTTTACTGCTGGAATCCACTCAGTAAGACATCTAACCTATTGGGACCGACTAAAGAGCCTAAATCTGTACTCCCTTGAGCGCAGGCGGGAGATATACATAATAATTTACACGTCGAAAATATTAGAGGGGCTGGTCCCAAACCTGCACACAGAAATAACATCACATGAGACCAGAAGACATGGCAGGATGAGCAGAATACCCCCGTTGAAAAGCAGAGGTGCAACAGGTACTCTGAGAGAGAACTCTATCAACATCAGAGGCCCGAGACTGTTCAACACGCTTCCGCTACACATAAGGGGCATAACTGGCAAACCCCTCACAGTGTTCAAGAGAGAACTGGATAAGCCCCTCCGAAGGATACCTGATCAACCAGGCTGTGGCTCATACGTCAGGCTGCGAACAGCCGCGTCCAACAGCCTGGTTGATCAGTCCAGCAACCAGGAGGCCTGGTCGACGACCAAACCGCGGGGACGCTAAGCCCCGGTAGCACCTCAAGGCAAGGTATCGTAAATATACTTTAGGATTAAATTAAGTCAGGAATAGGTAAATGTTGTTAGGCAAGAGTAAATGTATTCAGACAAGCGTAAATGCTGTATGGCAAGCATAAATGTAGTCAGGCAAGCATAAATGTAGTCAGGCAAGCATAAATGTAGTCAGGCAAGCATAAATGTAGTCAGGCAATAGTAAATTTAGTCACGCATGCAAACATTTATTCAAGCAAGCGTTTATTTTGTCAGGCAAGAATTAGTTTAGTCAGGTAAGTAATAATTTAGTCAGAAAAGTAATAATTTAGTCAGAAAAGTAATAATTTAATCAGAAAAGTAATAATTTAGTCAGAAAAGTAATAATGTAGTCAGAAAAAATATATGTTGTCAGACAAGTAATAATTTAGTCACGCAAGGAGTAATTTAGTCAGGCAAGCGTTAATTTAGTCAGGCAAGTGTCAATGTAGTCAAGCTATCGTAAATGTACTCAGGATTTAATGTAGTCAGGCAAGCATAAATGTAAGCAGGCAACCATAAATGTAGTCAAGCAAGCGAAATTTTAGTCAGATAACAGTAAATTTAGTCAGACAAGCATAAATGTAGTCAGGCAATCATAAACGTAGTCAGGCAAGCCTAAATGTAGTCAGGCAAGCGTAAATGTAGTTAAATAATCGTAAATATGCTCAGGATTAAATGAAGTCAGGGAAGAATAAAAATAGTCAGGCAAGCGTATATGTAGTCAAGTTATCGTAAATATATTCAGGATTAAATGTAGTCAGGCAAGCGTAAATGTAGTCAGGCTTGAGTAAATGTTGTCAGGCAAGAGTAAATGTTGTCAGGCAAGAGTAAATGAAGTCAGACAAGCGTAAAGGTAGTCAGGAAAGCGTAAATGAACTCTGACAAAGGTAAATATAGTCAGGAAAGCGTAAATGTAGTCAAGCCACCATAAATATAGTCAGGCAAGTGTAAATGTAGTCAGGTATTGGGAAATGTTGTCAGGGAAGAGTAAATGTAGTAAGGCAAGCGAAAATGTAGTCATACAAGCGTAAATGTAGTCTGGCAAGTGTAAATGTAGTCAGGCAAGCGAAAATTTAGTCAACCAAGCGTAAATGTAGTCAAGTAAACATAAATGTAGTCAGGCAACAGTAAATATAGTCAGACAAGCATAACTGTAGTCAGGCAAGCATAAATGTATTCAGGCAAGCGTAAATTTAGTCAGGCAGGTAATAACTAAATCAGGCAAGTAATAATTTAGAAAGAAAAGTAATAATATTGTCAGGCAAGTAATAATTGAGTCACGAAAGTTGTAATTTAGTCAGGCAAGATTTAATTTATTCAGGCAAGTTTTTATTTAATCAGGTACCTGTAAATTTATTCAGGCAAGCGTAAATTAGTCAGGCAAGCGTTAATTTAGTCAGGAAAATAAATTTATTCTGTCAAGAGTTAATTTATTCTTCCAAGAGTTAATTTACTCTTGCAGCAGTTAATTAATTCATGCAAGTAATAATTTAGTCAAGAAAGTAATAATTTATTCAGGCATGTAATATTTTAGTCAGGGAAAAAATTATTTAGTCAGGCAAGTGATAATTTTTGTCAGGCAACCGGCAATTTATTCACGCAAGCTATTATTTAGTCAGGCGAGCGTTAATTTTGTAAGACAAGCGTTAATTTAGTCAGGCAAGCGTTAATCTAGTAAGGAGCGTAAATTTTTTCTGGCAAGCGTTAATGTTGTCTAGCAAGCGAAAATAAAGTCAGGCCCCCGTAAATATACTCAGGCAAGCGTAAATGTAATCATGCAATCGTAAATATAGTCAAGCAAGAATAAATGTAGTCAGACAACCGTAAATATACTCAGGAAAGAGTAAATGGAGTTAGGCCGTCGGAAATTTACTTCGGCTAGCGTAAATGAAGTCAGACAAGCGTAAATGTAGTCAAGTAAGCGTAAATAATGTCAGGCAATCGTAAATTTAGTCAGGCCAGCGTAAATATAGTCAGGCAAGCGTAAATGAAGTTAGGCAAGCGTGTATATAGTAAAGCTATTGTAAATATACTCAGGATTGAATGTAGTCAGGAAGGCAAAATGTAGTCAGGCAAGCGTAAATTTTGTCATGCAAGCATAAATGTAGTGAGGCAAGCGTAAATGTAGTGAGGCAAGGGTAAATGTATCCAGGCAAGCATAAATTTAGTTAAGCACGCGAACATTTATTCAGGGAAGTGTTTATTTAGTCAAGCAAGAGTTAGTTAGTTAAGTTAGTGTTAAGTTGTAGTTTAGTAATCGTAATTATACACAGGATTAAATGAAGTCAGGCAAGCATAAATGTAGTCAGGCAAGCGTAATGTAGTCAAGCGATCGTAAATATACTCAGAATTAAATGTAGCCAGGCAAGCATAAATGTTGTCAGGCATAGGTAAATGTTGTTAGGCAAGAGTAAATGTAGTCAGACAAGCGTAAATGTAGTCAGACAAGCGTAAAAGTAGTCAGCCAAGCGTAAATGTAATCTGGCGAAAGTAAATGTTGTCAGGCAAGCGCAAATGTAGTCAGGCAAGCGTAAATGTAGTCAGGCAAGCGTAAATTTAGTCAGGCAATCGTAAATTTAGTTAGGCAAGCGTATTTGTAGTCAGCCAAGCGAAAATGAAGTCAGGCAAGCGTGATTGTAGTCAAGCAAGCGTAAATCTAGTCAAGCAAGCGTAATTATAGTCTGGCCATCGTAAATATACTCAGGCTAGCGTAAATAAAGCCAGGCAAGCGTAAATTTAATCTGGCCAGCGTAAATGTAGTCTGGCAAGCGTTAATGAAGTCAGGCAAGCGAAAATGTAGTCAAGCTATTGTAAATATACTGAGGATTAAATGTTGTCAGGCAAGCAAAATGTAGTCTGGAATGTGTACATGTTGTCAAGCAAGCGTAAATTTTGTCATGCAAGCATAAATGTATTCAGGCAAGCGTAAATGTAGCGAAAATTTAGTCAGGCACGCGAACACTTATTCAGACAAGCGTTTATTTAGTCAGGCATGAGTTAGTTTAGTCAGGCAGGTAAAAATTTAGTAAAACAAGTATTAATTTACTTTGGAGGGTAATAATTTAGTCAGGCAAGCAGTAATTTACTCAGGCAGGCTTAAATTTAGTCAGGCACCCGTAAATTTAATCAGGCACGCGTAAATTTTATCAGGCAAGCGTTAATTTAGTCAAGCAAGTGTAAATTTACTCACCTAAGAGTTAATTTATTCTTCCAAAAGTTAATGTAGTCAGGTAAGTACTATTTTAGTCAGGCCAGTAATAATTTAGTCAAGCTAGTAATAATTTGTCAGAAAAGATATAAATTAGTCAGGCAAGCGTTAATTTGGTCAGTACAAGTGGTAATTTAGGCAGGCAAGCGGTTATTTACTCAGGCACGCGTTAATTTTGTCAGGCAAGCGTTAATATAGTAAGGCCACAGTAATTTTGTCAGGCAAGAGTTAATCTAGTCAGGCCATCGTTAGCTAGTCAGGCAAGCGTTAAACTTGTCAGGCAAGCGTAAATTTATTCTGGCAAGCGTTATTATTGTCAGGCAAGTGAAAATGTAGTCTGGCAAGCGTAAATGAAGTCAGGCCACTGTAAATATAGCCAGGCAAGCTTAAATGTAGTCACACAATCATAAATATAGACAGGCAAGAGAAAATGTAGTCAGGCAAGCGTAAATGTAGTCAGGCAAGCGTAAATGTAGAGAGCTCATCTTAAATATACTCAGGCAAGCGTAAATGTAGCCAGGCCATCGTAAATTTACTCAGTCCAGCGTAAATGTAGTCAGCAAGCGTAAATGTAGTTAGGCAAGCGTCAATTTAGTCAAGCAAGCGTAAATGTAGTCAGCCAAACGTAAATTTAGTTAGGCAAGGATAAATAAAGTCAGGCAAGCGTAAATTTAGTTAGGCAAGGGTAAATGTAGTCAAGAAAGCGTAAATATTGTCTGGCAGATTAAATGTAGTCAACTAGCATAAATGTATTCAGGCAAGCGTAAATGTAGTCAGGCAAGCGTAAATGTAGTTAGGCAAGCGTCAATGTAGTCAAGCAAGCGTAAATGTAGTCAGGCATGCGAAAATTTATGCAGGCAAGTGTTTATTTTGTCAGGCAAGCGTTAATTTACTCAGGCCAGTAATAATTTAGTCGGGCAAGTAATAATTTAGTCAGGCAAGTAATAATTTTGTCAGGCAAGTGATAATTTAGTTAGGCAAGTGATAATTCAGTTAGGCAAGTAATAATTTAGTCAGGCAAGCATTAATTTAGTCAGGCAAGCATTAATTTAGTCAGGCAAGCGTTAATTTTGTCAGGCAAGCGCTAATTTTGTCAGGAAAGTGTCAATCTATTAAGGAGCATAAATTTATTCAGGCAAACGTTAATGTTGTCAGGCAAGCGAAAATGAAGTCAGGCAAGCGAAAATGAAGTCAGGCAAGCGTAAATGTAGTCCAGCCACTGTAAATATCCTCAGGTAAGCGTAAATGTAGTCATGCAATCGTAATTATAGTCAGGCAAGAGTAAATGCAGTTAGGCCTCCGTATATATTCTCAAGCAAGCGTAAATATAGTAAAGAAATCGTAAAAATAGTCAGGAAGGAGTAAATGTAGTCAGGCAATCGTAAATGGAGTTAGGCATGTGTAGATGTAGTCAGGAAAGCGTAAAAGTTTTCAGGCAAGCATAAAAGTATTCAGGCAAGCGTAAATTTAGTCAGGCAAGCGTAAATTTAGTTAGGGAAGCGTAAATGAATTCAAGCCATCGAAAATGCAGTCAAGCAAACGTAATTGTAGTCAGGTCATCATAAATATATTGAGGCAAACGTAAATGTAGTCAAGCAAGTGTAAATGTAGTCTGGCAAGCGTAAATGTAGTCAGGGTATCTTAAATATACACAGGCAAACGTATAACTAGTCAGGCTAGCGTAAATGTAGTCAGGCATGCGTAAATGTAGTCAGGCAAGCGTAAATTTATTCAGGCAAGCGTAAATGTAGTCAATCAAGCGTAAATATAGTCAGGCAAGTATAAATGTAGTCAGGCAACCGTAAATGAAGTCAGGCAAGCTTAATAAAATGTAGTCAAGCCTCGTAAATATTCTCAGGCAAGCTTAAATGTAGTCAAGCCTCGTAAATATTCTCAGGCAAGCTTAAATGTAGTTAAGCCTCGTAAATATTGTCAGGCAAGCGTAATTTTAGTCAGGCAAGGATAAAGGTAGTGAGGAAAGCGTAAATGAAGTCAGGCCTTGATAAATGCTGTCAGGCAAGAGTAAATGTAGTCAGGCAAACGTAAATGTAATCAGACCAGCGTAAATGTAATCCTCACGGTGCCACTGTTCACCTGGAGAGTCTCTCAATCTATCTCTGGCCGGCCTCGTAGCCTAAGACGAGTGAGAACACGATCACCTTACTTGATCATGTGCCCGTCCCGACAGAAGGCTCTACCGCTCACTAAAGGTCGCCAACTGGTGTTTCCTGTGTCCAGTAACACCTCAGTGGAAATAGTAATAATGTTGTAGTAGTAGTTGTCCCTTAGAACACTGATTAAGTTGGTAGCAGGTAAGTATATGTTTAAATCATTCACTCTCAGAAGCAACAAGGTAATGGAGGGTTGATACAAACACGGCGGTGGTTTTGTAGTTTACTTAAAAGATTAAAGAATTAAAACTCTGCATCAACAACATGTCAAAGGAACAAATGAGCAGCTTCCTCTCCGCCTCTTCACAATTCTGGAACACTCCTGAATGGCAACACTCCCGGCGGGCATGTTTTCCCACGCTCTACAAGCAGTATTATCAAACGTTTGGCAACTCGCGAGATGCCACGCCCATTCACTTTCCTCGCTAAGCTCACTATGCTCACTATGCTCACTATATTCACACTATTTGGCGTGAGGCGCCTCTTATTCCTTCATGTTCACAGTATATCACTACACTGGCATAATCACAGTTAATAACCAGACATATGAATATGTTATTTAATAACTCCAGTATATAGATCACTTTATCAATATTCATAATAATAATAATGAGGCAACTCCAGGCACACAGCCTCCCTGGAAACACAAACCGTAACTGTCTCCATTTTCCGCTTGTTACAACTTATAATAAAGTTGTTACATCTTGCCTTAACGTGCCCCCTCCCCGCTCAGCTCGTTGTCGCCGTCTGGGGGCTTAGTGGGCGGCTGCCGGAGTGTGATGCTCCTTGGGACAGTCCTCTGTCCTTTTCTAGCCTTGTGCTCCTGCTGCCGTCCTCTCCAATTCTGCTGGGCATCTTTTCCTTTTCCTTCTGTTTCGTTTTTCTCCCCCCTCTTCTCCTATCTGCTTGCCGTTTCCTGCCGACCTTTTGCTCGTTCTGGTTCTTCCCTTCGACTTCTTCTACTTTGACGCCCGGGTGCTTGAGGAGGCATACTCTTGCACCCGTAGAACTGCAGTACCCGACGTCGAGAGCGAGGGGAACCTTTTATTGTCAATCCCCACTTCGTCACTGAACCCGATCTCGACGGACTGTCGGTTTCTTAAGGTGGCGTTTGTGGGGCGTATACTCACGACGCACCCCTAGGAGGCCCCGACAAGATCGGCGATAGCTTCTTGTTGGGTGTCCTGCCTCTAATTGTGGCTCCATGGTGGGTGTGGGGGCACATTCGTGAGTGAATTCGTAATTTCGTCAAGATGATAACCCCTGTTTCGGCTGCTTCTGGCTTACCTTTTCAGGCTCGTGGGGTGGGCGACCAAGCCCCCGAGTCGGTCCGTATTGGAAGACCGGGCTCTGTAGCCTCCGCTGCATTGGGCCCCGACCTTGCTCCTCCTTTGGCCTCTCTGACTCCTTCCCCTGGCTCCCCTCCCTCCTCTGTGGTTGGGTCGAGCCCCAAGCCCCCAGTGGTGACTACCTCGTCCCCTGGCGCGGCTCCTTCTCTAGTTGTAACTACTGCGCCTTTTAACCCCTCTCTCTCTGGGGGTTCTCACCGCCGTTCTCGTCACGGCCGCCCTCGCTCGATTCCTTCCAGTTCTGCTACCTATCAAGCCTTGTTTGGTCCCGCTTCGTGGGCCAAATATTTTGATCTCCTCCCTCTTGATTCTGCGCCTCCTGACGATTTCTCCCTTCATCGACATCTCATTGATTCCGTGGATGCCTCCATTACTTTTAACCCCACTCGTCTCGGTACGCGTGTCGTTGCTGCTCCTTCTCAGGATGCTGCTTCCCGCTTGGCTGCCTTATCCTGCCTTGGCGAGACCCCCGTTCGGGTCTCGAAGAACGTTCAGTTGAATGCCAGTGTTGGCACTATTTTGCTCCCGCCCCATGTTGCGACCGGTGTTCGGGACCTACGCGACTGCCACGACGATATTCGACATATCCTCGCTGCCCAGGGCCATTCTATTCTCCAGGTGGACACGTTTACTCGTCCCCCTCGTGGTAGTCGCCGTCAACCCCTCCGGGTTGTGAAGATTACCTTTGATGGTAGGACCCTTCCACCCTCTGTCATTCTTGCTGGTGCCAGGTGCTCTGTCCAGGAGTACGTTCCTTCTCCTCGGCTCTGCAACAAGTGCTGGAGGTTTGGGCATGGTGCCCTCCGCTGCTCCGGGACTGTCTCTCTCTGTCCTTTGTGTGGTGGCGAAGGTCACTCTAAGTCGGAGTGCGCTTCTCCCCAGGCTCGTTGCCTCAACTGCGGTGAGGCCCATCCTACCTTCTCCCGTGCGTGTGTCCATTACAAGCTTGAGGCAGCCGTCCTCAACTTGAAGCACCGGGAGCGTTTATCTTTTCCTGAGGCGAGGCGCCAGGTTCGCCGGCTCCCGCCTTATGCTAATATCTCTTATGCTCGCGTGTTGCGCTCTTCCTCTCCTCGTCCTTCCCGCCTTCCTCAGACTCACAACCGTTTCCAGGCCTTGGACCCTGATGCGCCCACTGCCCCCTCCTCTGTCCCTTTGGGTTCTCTCCCGAAGGATCCTCCTCCTGGTCCTCTGTCTGGGGTTCCCCTTCCTTCTACCCGGTCTGTCGTGTCTTCTGTGTCTCCTTCCTCGTCCCCCTCCGATCCTCCTTCCCATCCTCTTCCTCCATCTATCGGCTCTCCCCGCCGCCTGTCGGTGCGGGCGGATGTCCATCGCTCTCCTAACGGCCGTCGTGTGTGCTCTCGTTCGGCTTCTCCTGTTGAGACACTGGAATCCGTTGCCCGGTACGTAGTTGCTGGGACACCGGTCTCTTTAAGTCAGAAGCGTAAGCCTGGCTCCTCTCCTTCCTCTTCCCCGGCGGGTAAGAAGGCTTCGCTTTCTTCCTCAGCTCCTCCTTCTGGCTCTGTTGCTCCTTCCACTCCCGTTTCAGTGCTTGCGCCCCCTGTTCCCGCTATGGAGGTTTCTTTGGCCCCTGCTTCCCTTTCGGTTGCTGCTCTTGCTGGGGTGCGCTCCTCTCTTTCTACTCCCCCTCTTCCTGCTGCTGTCCTTGACTGCTCCTCTCCGTTGTCTCCTCCTCCTCCTCCTCCTCCGGACCCTGCCCGCCCACCTCTGATCTGTTCTCCCGTTTCCTTCCCTCCGTCTTTGCTCAGTTTACCCATGCCCCCTAACCCTGACTTTGCTGACCCTGATCCCGACCCTGATATTCTTTAACGTGCTCTGTTGGTCTTTCGCCTTTGTTTCTTCCTTGTTCTCTGTTTTTGTCCTTTCTCTTCTCGTCGTTGTCCATTCTTCAATGGAACGTTCGAGGTTATTACGCCAATTTCCTCGAACTCCAACTTCTGGTTTCGCGGTTTTCGCCCCTTTGTGTCTGTCTCCAGGAGCCGATGCTTGGTGCTCGTCCTGGTCGTTTTCGTGGCTATTCCTTTCTCTCCCCCCCCCCCCCAGCCATTGCTGGGGCTTCTAATTCTTCTGCTCTCTTGATTCGGGCTGATGTTCCCTTTGTTCCTTTACTTTTTCCTTCGCCTCTCCATTGTTCTGCTGCTCGTATCTTTGTGGGGAAATGGTACACAGTTTGTTCCATTTATCTCCCCCCGAGTGTCCCGCTCTCTCTTCCTGATTTGAAACACCTCCTAGACTCCTTGCCGGAGCCTGTGCTCCTGCTGGGTGACTTCAATTGTCGTCATTCTCTTTGGGGTGACGTTCTGACGAATACCCGGGGTCGCCTCCTTGAGCCGTTTCTCCTCTCTTCTTCCCTGTCTCTTCTGAATTCTGGTGAGCCCACTCATTTGGACTCTCGAACTCGCACCCTTTCTTGTCTTGATCTTTCTCTCTGCTCTTCTTCTCTTTACTTAGATTTCACATGGCAGGTTCTTGATGACCTCCATGGTAGTGATCATTTCCCTATCCTTGTTTCCTTTTTCTCTTTTCGCCCTTCCCTCTCTTTCCCTAGGTGGCAGTTTGCTAAGGCGGACTGGACCCTATTTTCCCTCAGTGCTACTCTCTCTGACCTCTCCCTTCTGCCCCTCTCTCGCGCTCTCCTCCTTTTTCATGACACTGTCTTCGACGCTGCCCTCCGCTCTATTCCTCGCTCTTCCTCTCGGGGTCCACGGAAGTGCGTTCCCTGGTGGAATGCGGACTGTGCTCGGGCTGTCCGCTGTAAGCGTGCAGCCTGGAAGAAGCACCGCCGTAGGCAGACGACCGATTCTTTTCTTTTCTTTCGGAAAGCGAGTGCGGTGGCCCGTAGGGCCATCCGTACGGCTAAACGTGAATGTTGGGCATCTTATGTCTCGACAATTACGTCCGAAACCCCTCTGGCCCAGATCTGGAAGCGTATCCGCAAGATAGCGGGTAAGTTCGTTCCCGATGTTTCACCGGTCCTTCACCTCCATGATACTCTTGTGGCGGACCCGTTGCAGGTCGCTTCCGAACTGGGTTCCCACTTTTCTTCTGTTAGCTCTGGTCTTCATCTTCCCCAATCTTTCCTTCTTCGTAAACCTGTCCTTGAGTCTCGTCCTTTAGATTTCTGCACTCATCTTCAGCTTCCCTATAATGATCCCTTCTCTCTCTCTGAACTTCGTTCTGCCCTGGCCCTCTGCGGTTCTACGGCGGCGGGCTCCGATGGTATTCATTATGAGATGCTTCGCCATCTCCCTCCGAGCACGTCTCAGTATTTACTGAGTCTGTATAATCGGATCTGGGAGTCGTCGTCAGTCCCTGAGGACTGGCTCGATGCCGTTGTCCTCCCTGTTCGCAAACCGGGGTCTCTGGGTACTTCCCCTAAGGACTTTCGCCCTATTGCTCTCACAAGTTGTGTCTGCAAACTCTTTGAACGTATGGTTAACGTTCGTCTGATGTGGTTCCTGGAACACCGTCACCTCCTCTCCCCTTCTCAATTTGGTTTCCGCAAGTGCCGCAGCACGACAGATGTCCTGGTGAACTTGGAGGTCTATATACGTACTGCTTTTGCTGCGAAGACCTCCGTTGTTGCCGTCCTTTTTGACCTAGAAAAGGCTTACGACACCACTTGGCGTTATCATATCCTATCTCAACTTCATTCTTTTGGCCTTCGTGGTCATCTCCCTCTCTTTCTCCGCAGCTTCCTCTCTCGTCGTTCCTTTCGGGTGCGCCTTGGTACCGCTCTCTCTCCCTCTTTTCAGCAATACGAAGGTGTGCCCCAGGGTAGTGTTCTGAGCACTACTCTTTTTCTGGTTGCCCTCAATGGTCTTCTTTCCTCTCTTCCTTCTGGTGTCTTCTCCGCTCTCTATGTCGATGATCTTACCCTTTGTTGTCAGGGTGATGATTCGCCTCTCCTTCAACGCCGGCTTCAACTTGCGATTGATGCCGTGTCGTCTTGGGCCACAGGTCATGGCTTCAAGTTCTCTACTTCTAAGACTTGTGCCATGACTTTTTCGCGGAAACGGGTTGTTCTTCGTCCCTCTTTGTCACTTTATGGTCATCCCCTTGAATACAAAGATTCCGCGAAGCTTTTGGGGTTATTCCTTGACACTCGTTTGTCTTGGTCTCCCCATATCTCTTACCTCCGTGTTGAGTGCTCTAAGGCCCTTACCCTCCTTCGGGTCTTGTCCCATACTTCTTGGGGGGCAGATAGGCGCACTCTCCTTGCTTTACATTCCTCTCTCGTCCTGTCTAAGCTCGATTATGGTTGCCCTGCTTACTCGTCTGCTTCTCCTTCTACTCTTCGCCGTCTTGATGCTTTGCACCATACTGGGTTGCGACTCAGTTCTGGTGCCTTTCGTTCGGCTCCCGTCCTTAGCTTGTATGTTGACACTGGCTTCCTGTCTCTCCAGGACCGCCGTGATCGCTACTGTCTTCGCTATCTTGCGCGGTCCTTGCAACATCCTTCCTCTCGTCTCTGTCGTGCTTTAACTTTTACCCCTCCTGCGGTTCCTGTTCCTCTTCACCACCTCCCTCTTTCTGTCCGGTTATCTCGCCTGCAGGATTCTCTTTCCGTTCGTATTTCTGATGTTTCTCCTCGTGTTGTTCCTTCTTTGCCCCCGTGGAGGGTCCCTCTTCCGCGGTTTTGTACATCCTTGACTCGTATCACTAAAGCTTTTACCCCTCCTACAGTTCTAAAACGCCTTTTCCTCGAGCACTTTTCTTCTCATTCCCGCTCCGTTTCTGTCTTCACCGATGGGTCTAAGTCAGCGGACGGTGTTGGCTACTCTGTTGTTTTTCCTGATCGCACTTATATGTGTCGCTTGCCTCCGGAGACTAGCATCTTTACAGCGGAACTTTATGCTATTCTCTATGCTCTTCGTCTCCTGCTTTCTCGTTGTCAGTCTTCCTTTGTGGTTGTTGTTGACTCTCGTAGTGCCCTCATGGCTCTCGGGTGCTTTAATCCAGTTCATCCGGTAGTTGTCGAGATCCAGCATTGGCTGTTTCTCGTTCACAGTAAATTTAAGTCGGTTGAGTTTTGTTGGGTTCCCAGCCATATTGGCGTGTCTTTAAATGAGCGTGCGGATGCTGCCGCTAAGGAAGCTGTCCGCTCTTGTCCCATCTCTCGTAAAGGCATTCCGTATTCCGACTTTTACCCGGTTATCCATTCCTCAGTCCTTACCCGTTGGCAGGCTTCTTGGTTGTCTGTTACTGGTAACAAGCTCCGTACTCTTAAATGTTGTGTTTCCTCGTGGCCGTCCTCCTTCCACCGTAACCGGCGGTGGGAAACAGCTCTAGCGAGGTTGCGTATTGGCCATACTCGCTTAACCCATGGTCACTTGATGGAGCGCCGCCCTGCTCCTTATTGTCCTAGTTGCATTGTCCCTCTTACGGTCGTGCATGTCCTTCTTGAATGTCCTGACTTCCAGGACGAGCGTGTGTCTTGCTTTCCGACCGCCCCTCGCGGTCACCTGTCCCTCGATAGAATTCTTGGTGACTCGGATACTTTTGATATCGTTCGCCTTATGCGTTTTTGTTCTCGTATTGGCATCCTTGGTGATATTTAGCGCCCTCTGATTATTTTGCGTATTTGATGGTGCTACATAGCCTTCCCGGTTTGGTGCCTTCTTTTGATAATTACTTACTTACTTGCCTTAACGTGTTTGTGACGTATTAGAACGTTGTTACAACTTGCTATATTGGTTGTTATAACTGGTTAGGAGATGTTAAAACTTGTTCGAACGTTGTACCAACGTCGTAGTTTCGGTGTGTGTTTGGCGGGCTTACACTATTAAATTGTACATAGATATACATATATATATCCTCTGGCACAAACTTATATATAAATGACACTCCAGGCACACAGCCTCACACTATTAAATTGTACATTTATATATATATATATCCTCTGGCACAAACTTATAATATAAATGTCCTTATCACGGTAATCTCTTCATCAAATCACAGGTGCAATCACACACCATAAATATCTCGTGAGAGCTCTATAGCCTCTACCTTCATAACTGTGTCTCACTAGAAACAGACATTGGTGAGCCCTGCTCACGACATAAAAGATACTCTGGCTAATAGCTAACTAAAGGGGAATGGGAGGGAAAACTGAATTACCTACTTCCACCATCAATCATGTGGACTCGTCCTCTGTTGAGGGTTGAATTCAGGGAAACTCATGGGCTCCTGGGCTCTATTCAATTTATTTATTCAATTATTAATTTATTCAATTTATTTATTCAATTATTAATTTATTCAATTTATTCAATTTATTAATTTATCGATCTATTCAATTTATTCCCGGGCTCCTGGTCCCGGCTCACGACTTGCTATAGGGAAACCCCCACACACTCTGATGCTCTTACCAGTACTCAACCAACTCCCAAAAACAAGTTTTCTCCGTGCTGCTTCCCACTGCAGGTTCCATGCTCCTCCACAACCTCTTGAAGGGTTAGAGTCGGTCTCCTGGCCGTCGCCTCCTCCTCACAACTACGTCTGTAGTCCTCACTCACGGCTGCAGTCGTTCGTATTCCCAGCTAGTTTGTTCTTCTCCTTCCTCACGGTGAACTGGCCCAGCTGCTATGTCATCACCCGACTGGTGAAACTGTACAGTCGTCCCTGACGTCACTGCCCAGGCTCCACTCTTGCTAAGCACCTGTCACTGGAGCACTTGTTGCTCGTTTCCCGTCAATTCCTTCTTCTGTCCGCTTCACGGAGTTCAGGAAGACCTCACAGAATGCTTGCAGACCACTGGTGATGCGTATGTCCACCGGAGGGAGGCGAAAACTGTCAGACTGACAGGACCCCCTATCGCACACCCCCCCTTGACGACGTGTCATATCAAACTCCTTCCCGCCGTGGGGCGCGCCGCCTGGACCCCCCTTCACTCATGACGTCATACTTGCCAGGGGCGTTTGTCATTGGCTCCCTGTACTACGTCACTGTTCTTGACCAATCTGGTGCCACTGAGGTCATAACGTCTTGGCGGGAAAACGTAGGGGCCGGCGCCATCTTTGCGTCCAAAAGGGCCTAAGCCAATGGCCAAAACACTCTTCTTGTGCTAATTTCTCGCCAACACGAGAACACCTCATGCTCCCACATGTGTCAAATTGTTATCTGGAAGGCAGTGAACGTTCGAGTAAACTAGATATGACTCTTACAGCTGGCGAGGGAGAAATATAAGGGGGGGAACACCGTCACATCAGGCAAGCGTAAATGTAGTCAGGCAAACGTAAATGTAGTCAGGCAAGCGTAAATGTAGTCAGGCAAACGTAAATGTAGTCAGGCAAGCGTAAATGTAGTCAGGCAAGCGTAAAAGTATTTAAGTCTTCGTAAATATACTCAGGATTAAATGAAGTCAGGCAAGCACATATGTAGTCAGGCAAGCGTAAATGTAGTCAGGCAAGCGTAAAAGTATTTGTCTTCGTAAATATACTCAGGATTAAATGAAGTCAGGCAAGCACATATGTAGTCAGGCAAGCGTAAATGTAGTCAAGTCATCGCAAATATACTCAGGATTAAATGTAGCCTGGCAAGCGTAAATGTTGTCTGGCAAGCATAAATGTAGTCAGGCAAGCACGAATGTAGACAGGTAAGCATAAATGTAGTCAGGCAAAAGAAAATTTAATCAGGCTTGCGAACATTTATTCAGGCAAGCGTTTATTTTGTCAGGAAAAAGTTAGTTTAGTCAGGCAGGTAATAATTGATTCAGGCAAGTAATAATTTAGACAGAAAAGCAACAATATTGTCAGGCAAGTAATAATTTTGTCACGCAAGTAGTAATTTAGTCAGGCAAGCATTAATTTATTCAGGCAAGTTTTAATTTAGTCAGTCACCTGTAAATTTATTTAGGCAAGCGTAAATTAGTCGGGCAAGCATAAATTTAGTTAGGCAAGAGTTAATTTATTCTTACAAGACGTAATTTATTCAGGAAAGTAATAATTTAATCAGGCAAATAATAATTTATTCAGGCAAGTAATAATTTAGTCAGACAATAAATATTTTAGTCAGGCAAGTGATAATTTAATCAGGCATGTAATAAGTTAGTCAGGCAAACGTTAATTTAGTCAGGCAAGCGTTAATTTTGTAAGGCAAGCGTTAATTTAGTCAGGCAAGCGTTAATCTAGTAAGGAGCGTAAATTAATTCAGGCATGCGTTAATGTTGTCAGGCAAGCGAAAATGATGTGAGGCAAGCGTAAATGTAGTCAGGCCACCGTAAATATACTCAGGCAAGCGTATATGTAGTCAGTCATTCGTAAATATATTCAGGCAAGAGTAAATGTAGGAAGAAAACAGTAAAAGTACTCAGGCAAGCGAAAATGCAGTCAAGCCATCGTAAATATACTCAGGCATACTTTAATCGCTATACTTTAATCGCTAGTCACCAACTTCTCATAAATAACAGCTCTATGTAAACACTTGCTGGAAGAAGTCAAATGCTTAGGTGCTGGTTCATTGGTTACCTATTCATTTATAAAGAATTGTTGGCCTTCATATCCTTTATTTTTCCTAACTAAAAAGCTGTAGTCAGCTATTTTGAAAAAAAAAAAAGTTTTATGCAAGATAAGAATTTTACAAAATTCTATTTTTCCTCAAAACTGTACATTTATTGAATAAAATATATATAATCAGTTTGTACTCCCAACTGAACACACTAATTGGTTCCAACCTCCTCCTGCTCAATCCTAACTTCAGTTACACCCGATGCCCATCCCAGTTTCCATTGCGTCCAATGCCAATCTCAACTTATGTTGCAGCCAGTGTGCATCTCAACTCTAATTGCACAACTGGATGGGTAAAGACACTATGTAGCATGGGTGATATACGAACAAGGAGAGACAGGTGGAAACTTAGTATGGTACTCAAATGAACCACAGACCTTATCTTGCTGTTACCTTGCGTTGGTTCCCGGGGCTCAAGGTCCCTGCAGCCTGGTCTCTGACTTTGCCTCATGGATGATGGTCTGGGCAACCAGGCTGTTGGACACGGCTGCTCGCAGCCTGATGTACGAATCACAACCTAGTTGATCAGGTATCCTTTGGGTTTTTTATTGAGTTCTCTCTTGGACACTTTTGAGATGTCAGCTAGTTATGCCCCTTGTATATAGTAGTAGTATGTCTTGGGCCTCTGATGTTGATAGAATTCTCTCTCTCTGCGAGTACCTATTGCACCTCTAATTTTAGAAAGAGGTTAAAGGAAAGAGAAAGACATTAAAGTTTATTTCAGTTTTAGTGTAGTTAAATGGAATACACTAGGCAGTGATGCGGTAGAGGGAGACTTCATGCAAAGTTTCAAATATAGATAGCGAGCCCAATAGGCTCAAGAACGCGTACACCAGTTGATTGACAGTCGAGAAGTGGGACCAAAGAGCAGAAGCTCAACCCTCGCAAGCACAACAAGCACAGCTAGGCAAGTACACAATGCCTATCTCAAATTCTGTTGTCGCTCACATTGGCACAAGCTTGGCCATCTGGTGGGGGACGGGGCAACAAGGTTATGCTATTGTCATGAATTTTTGACAGTTTGTTTAAATTGTTGGTGGTTTTTGGAGTATGAATATGTGTTGAAAGCACCAATGGTCTGTTTTGTTTCGCTGACTTTGTGGGAGCTTCCCCAGTGAGGGCAAACATGATTAAAATTCACGGTCAATTTTATCTCGGTGGAGAGACTCGGAGGCTCTGAACCTCTTTAGAGGGTTTAAAGGGGATTAGGTTCTGGTTTCTTGGTAGGCCGGCGAGAAACAATGGGCAGAGTTTCTTTCACCCTATGCCCCTGTTACCTAGCAGCAAAATAGGTACCTGGGTGTTAGTCAGCTGTCACGGGCTGCTTCCTGGGGGTGGAGGCCTGGTCGAGGACCAAGCCGCGGGGACACTAAAAGCCCCGAAATCATCTCAAGATAACCTCAAGATAAGGCAAGCGAAAATGTAGTCAGACAAGCGTAAATGTATTCAGCCATCGTATATATAATCAGACTAGCGTAAATGAAGTCAAGCAAACGTGAATGTAGTCAGGTCACCATAAATTTTCTCAGGCAAGCGTAAATGTAGTCAGGCAATCGTAAATATAGTCAGTCAGGAGTAACTGTAGTCAGACCACAGTAAAAATACTCAGGCAAGCGAAAATATAGTCAGGCAATCACCATTAAACTCAAGAAAGCATAATTGTAGTTAGGCCATCGAAAATATACTCAGGCAAGCGAAAATGCAGTCAGGCAAGCGTAAATGTAGTCAGGCAAACGTAAATGTAGTCAGGCAAGCGTAAATGTATTCAGGCAAGGGTAAATTTAGTCAGGCAAGCGTAAATATAGTTAGGCAAGCGTGTATGTAGTCAGGCAAGCGAAAATGTAGTCAGGCAAACGTAAATAAAATCAAGCAAGCGTAAATGTAGTCAAGCAAGCGTAAATGTAGTCAGGCCATCGTAAATATACTCAAGCAAGAGTAAATGAAGTCAGGCACGCGTAAATGTAGTCAGGCTAGCGTAAATGTAGTCAGGCAAGCGTAAATGAAGTCAGGCAAGCGTAAATGTAGTCAAGCTACTGTAAATATACTCAGGATTAAATGTACTCAGGGAAGCAAAATGTAGTCAGGCAAGTGTAACTGTTGTCAGGACAGCGTAAATTTTATCTTGCAAGCATAAATGAAGTGAGGCGTAAATTGTAGTCAGGTAAGCGTAAATTTAGTCATGCACGCGAACATTTATTCAGGAAAGCGTTTTTTTTTAGTCAGTCAAGAGTTAGTTAAGTCATAAGCACTTAAAAATATAGTCAAGCATGTATAAATTTAGTTAGGCAAGTAATAATTTAATCAGGAAAGTAATTATATAGTCAGGCAGGTAATAATTTAGTCACGCAAATAATTAAGTCAGGCAAACGTTAATTTAGTCAGGCAGACTTTAATTTATTCAGGCACCCGTAAATTTACTCAGGCACGCGTAAATTTAGTCAGGCAAGCGTTAATTTAGTCAGGCAAGTGTAAATTTAGTCAGGTAAGAGTGAATTTATTCTTCCAAGAATAAATGTATCAAGTAATAATTATTTTTTGCCAGGCACGTATGAATGTAGTGATGAAAGCGTAAATGAAGTCGGGCTAGCATAAATGTAGTCAGGCAATCGTAAATATAGTCAGGCAAGAGTAAATGGAGTCAGGCCTCTGTAAATATACTCATACAAGCTAAAATGTAGTCAGGAAATCGTTAAAATAGTCAGGGACGAGTAAATGTAGTCAGGAAAGTGAAATGTAGTCAGGCAAGCGAAATATAGGCAGGCTTGCGTAAAAGTAGTGAGGAAAGCGTAAATTTAGTCAGGCAAGAATAAATATAGTCCGGCAAGCATAAATGTAATCAGGCGAGCGTAAATGTAAAATACCTGTACTGTACACACCTAAATATACCTGTACTGTACACTCCTACATATACCTGTACTGTACACTCCTACATATAACTGTAATGTACACTCCTACATGTAACTATACTGTACACACCTACATATACCTGTACTGTACACGCCTGCAGGTGACTGTACTGTAAACTCCTACATATACCTGTACTGTAAACTCCTAAAAATAACTGTACTCTATACACCTTCATATAACTGTTCTGTACACTCCTACAAGTACCTAAAATATACTCACCTACATATTCCTGTACTGCACACTCCTAAATGTAAATGTACTGTACACACCTACATATAACTGTACTGTACACACCTACATATAACTGTACTGTACACTCCTATATATACGTGTACTGTACACTCCTACATGTACCTGTACTGTACACTCCTACATATACCTGTGCTGTACACTCCTACATATACCTGTACTATACACTCCTACATATACCTGTACTGTACAATCCTACATATACCTGTACTGTACACTCCTACATGTACCTGTACTGTACACTCCTACATATACCTGTAATGTTCACACCTACATGTACCTGTACTGTACACTCCTACATATACCTGTACTGTTCACACCTACATATACCTGTACTATACACACCTACATATACATGAACTTCACACTCCTACATGTAACTGTACTGTACAATTCTACAAGTATATGTACTGTACATACCTACATGTACATGTACTGAATACTCCAACATGTACCTGTACTGTACACTCCAATGTGTACATGTACTGTACACAGCTACATGTTCATGTACTGTACACTCCTACATACACCTGTACTGTACACTCCTATATGTACCTGCACTGAACACTCCTACATGTACCTGTACTGTACACTCCTATATGTACCTGTACTGTACACAATTACATGTACCTGTGCTGTATACTCCTACATATACATGTACTGTACACTCCTACATATACCTGTACTGTACACACCTACATGTACATGTACTGTACACTCCTACTTGTACCTGTACTGTACACTCCTACATGTACATGTACTGTACACACCTACATGTACATGTACTGTACACTCCTGCATGTACCTGTACTGAACACTCCTAAATGTACATGTACTGTACACACCTACATATAACTGTACTGTACACTCCTACATATACGTGTACTGTACACTCCTACATATACCTGTACTGTACACTCCTACATATACCTGTACTGTACACTCCTACTTGTAACTGTACTGTACACACCAACATGTACCTGTACTGTACACTCCTACATGTACCTGTACTGTAGACTCCTACAAATACCTGTACTGTACACACCTACTTGTACACGTACTGTACACTCCTACGTGTACCTGTACTGTACACTCCTACATGTAAATGTACTGTACACTCCTACAAGTACCTGAACTGTACACACCTACATGTATATGTACTGTACACTCCTAAATGTATCTGTATTGTACACACCTACATGAACCTGTACTGTACACTCCTACATGTAAATGTCCTGTACACTCCTACATGTACCAGTATTGTACACACATACAAAAACATGTACTGTACACACCTACATGTAATGTACACTCCCAAATGTACCTGTACTGTACACACCTAAATATACCTGTACTGTACACGCCAACAGGTGACTGTACTGTACACTCCTATATGTACCTGTACTGTACACACCTACATGTACCTGTACTGTATACTCCTACATGTACATGTACTGTACTACATGTACTTGTACAATACACACCTACATATACCTGTACTGTACACTCCTACATATAACTGTATTGAACACTCCTACATATAACGGTACTGTACACACCTACATGTACATGTACTGTACACTCCTACTTGTACCTGTACTGTACACTCCTACATGTACATATACTGTACACATCTACATGTACTTGTACTGTACACTCCTACATGTAACTGTACTGAACACTCCTACATGTATCTGTACTGTACACTCCTACATGTAACTGTACTGAACACTCCTACATGTACCTGTACTGTACACTCCTACATGTACCTGTACTGTACACTCCTACATATACCTGTACTGTACACACCTAAATGTACCTGTACTGTATACTCCTACATGTACATGTACTGTACTACATGTAATGTACAATACACACCTACATATACCTGTACTGTACACTCCTACATATAACTGTATTGTACACTCCTACATATAAGGGTACTGTACACACCTACATGTAAATGAACTTCACACTCCTACATGTAACTGTACTGTACAATCCTACAAGTACATGTACTGTACACACCTACATGTACATGTACTGAATACTCCAACATGTACCTGTACTGTACACTCCTACATGTACATGTACTGTACACACCTACATGTTCATGTACTGTACACTCCTACATCTACCTGTACTGTACATTCCTACATGTACCTGTACCGTACACTCCTACATGTAACTGTACTGTACACTTCCACATATACCTTTACTGAACACTCCTACATGCACCTGTACTGAACACTCCTACATGTACCTGTACTGTACACTCCTACATGTACCTGTACTGCACACTCCTACATATAACTGTACTGTACACTCCTATATATACCTGTACTATGCACTACTACATATACCTGTATTGTTCACACATACATGTACCTGTACTGTGCACACCTACATATACATGAACTTCACACTCCTACATGTAACTGTACTGTACAATCCTACAAGTACATTTACTGTACACACCTACATGTACATGTACTGAATACTCCAACATGTACCTGTACTGTACACTCCTACATGTACATGTACTGTACACACCTACATGTTCATGTACTGTACACTCCTACATGTACCTGTACTGTACATTCTTATATGTACCTGTACCGTACACTCCTACATGTAACTGTACTGTACACTTCTACATATACCTGTACTGAACACTCCTACGTGTACCTGTACTGTACACTCCTACATGTACCTGTACTGTACACTCCTATATGTACCTGTACTATACACACCTACATGTTCCTGTACTTTTCACTCCTACATATACATGTACTGTACACTCCTACATGTATCTGTAATGTACACACCAACATGTACCTGTACTGTACACTCCTACATGTATTTGTACTGTACACTCCTACATGTATTTGTACTGTACACTCCTACATATACCTGTAATGTACACACCTATTTGTACATGTACTGTACACTCCTACGTGTACCTGTACTGTACACTCCTACATGTATATGTACTGTACACTCCTACATGTACATGTACTGTACACTCCTACTTGTACCTGTACTGTACACTCCTACATGTACATGTACTGTACACACCTACATGTACATGTACTGTACACTCCTGCATGTACCTGTACTGAACACTCCTAAATGTACATGTACTGTACACACCTACATATAACTGTACTGTACACTCCTACATATACGTGTACTGTACACTCCTACATATACCTGTACTGTACACTCCTACATATACCTGTACTGTACACTCCTACTTGTAACTGTACTGTACACACCAACATGTACCTGTACTGTACACTCCTACATGTACCTGTACTGTAGACTCCTACAAATACCTGTACTGTACACACCTACTTGTACACGTACTGTACACTTCTACGTGTACCTGTACTGTACACTCCTACATGTACCTGTAATGTACACTCCTATATATACCTGTACTGTACACTCCTACATGTAAATGTATTGTACACTCCTTCATGTACCTAAATTATACACACCTACATATTCCTGTACTGCACATTCATATATATAACTGTACTGTATACACCTACATATAACTGTACTGTACACTCCTACATATACCTGTACTGTACACTCCTACATATACCTTAATGTACACTCCTACATGTACCTGTACTGTACACACCTAAATATACCTGTACTGTACACTCCTACATATACCTGTACTTTACACTCCTATATATAACTGCACTGTACACTCCTACATGTACCTATACTGTACACACCTTCATATACCTGTACTGTACACGCCTAGAGGTGACTGTACTGTACACTCCAACATATACATGTACTGTACACTGCTACATATACATGTACTGTACACTCCTACAAATAACTGTACTCTACGCACCTTCATATAACTGTTATGTACACTCCTACATTTACCTAAATTATACACACCTAAATATTCCTGTACTGCACACTCCAATATATAACTGTACTGTACACACCTACATATAATTGTTCTGTACACTCCTACATATACCTTTACTGTACACTCCTACATATACCTGTACTGTACACTCCTACATATACTTGTAATGTTCACACCTACATGTACCTGAACTGTACGCACCTACATGTACATGAACTTCACACTCCTACATGTACCTGTACTGTACAATCCTACATGTACATGTGCTGAATACTCCAACATGTAGCTGAACTGTAAACTCCTAAATGTACATGTCCTGTGCACACCTACATGTTCATGTACTGTACACTCCTACATGTACCTGTACTGTACACTACTACATATAACTGTATTGTACACTCCTACATATAACGGTACTGTACACACCTACATGTAAATGAAATTCACACTCCTACATTTAACTGTACTGTACACTCCTACAAGTACATGTACTGTACACACCTACATGTACATGTACTGAATACTCTAACATGTTCATGTACTGTACACTCCTACATCTTCCTGTACTGTACATTCCTACATGTACCTGTACCGTACACTCCTACATGTAACTGTTCTGTACACTTCCACATATACCTGTACTGAACACTCCTACATGTACCTGTACTGTACACTCCTACATGTACCTGTACTGTACACTCCTATATGTACCTGTACTGTACACACCTACATGTTCCTGTACTGTTCACTCCTAAATATACATGTACTGTACACTCCTAAATGTATCTGTACTGTACACTCCTACATGTACCTGTACTGTACACTCCTACATATACCTGTACTGTACACACCTACTTGTACATGTACTGTACTCTCCTACATTTATCTGTACTGTACACTCCTACATGTATATGTACTGTACACTCCTACATGTATATGTACTGTACACTCCTACATGTACATGTACTGTACACTCCTACATATACCTGTATTGTACACTCCTACAAATACCTGTACTGTACACTCCTACATGTACATATACTGTACACTCCAACATGTACCTGTACTTTACAAACCTACATGAACCTGTACTGTACACTCCTACATGTACCTGTACTGTACACTCCTACATGTACCTGTACTGTACACACCTATATGTACATGTATTGTACACTCCTACATGTACCTGAACCGTTCACTCCTACATGTTCCTGAACCGTTCACTCCTACATGTAAATGTCCTGTACACTCCTACATATACCTGTATTGTACACTCCTACAAATACCTGTACTGTACACTCCTACATATACCTGGTTCTGTACACTTCTACATGTACCTGTCCTGTACACTCCTACATATACCTGTACTGTACACATCTACAGGTGACTGAACTGTACACTCCTACATGAATCTGTAATGTACACTACTACATATATCTGTACTCTACACTCCTACATATAATTGTACAGTACACTCCTACATGTACCTGTAATGAACACTCCTACATATACCTGTACTGTACACTCCTACATGTAAATGTATTGTACACTCCTTCATGTACCTAAATTATACACACCTACTTATTCCTGTACTGCACATTCATATATATAACTGTACTGTATACACCTACATATAACTGTACTGTACACTCCAACATATACCTGTACTGTACACTCTTACATATACCTTAATGTACACTCCTACATGTACCTGTACTGTAAACACCTAAATATACCTGTACTGTACACTCCTACATATACCTGTACTTTACACTCCTATATATAACTGCACTGTACACTCCTACATGTACCTATACTGTACACACCTTCATATACCTGTACTGTACACGCCTACAGGTGACTGTACTGTACACGCCTAGAGGTGACTGTACTGTACACTCCTACATTTACCTGTACTGTACACTCCAACATATACATGTACTGTACACTGCTACATATACCTGTATTGTACACTCCTACAAATAACTGTACTCTACGCACCTTCATATAACTGTTATGTACACTCCTACATTTACATAAATTATACACACCTAAATATTCCTGTACTGCACACTCCAATATATAACTGTACTGTACACACCTACATATAATTGTTCTGTACACTCCTACATATACCTTTACTGTACACTCCTACATATACCTGTACTGTACACTCCTACATATACTTGTAATGTTCACACCTACATGTACCTGAACTGTACGCACCTACATGTACATGAACTTCACACTCCTACATGTACCTGTACTGTACAATCCTACATGTACATGTGCTGAATACTCCAACATGTAGCTGTACTGTAAACTCCTACATGTACATGTCCTGTGCACACCTACATGTTCATATACTGTACACTCCTACATGTACCTGTACTGTACACTACTACATGTACCTGAACTGTACACATCTACATGTACCTGTACTGTATGCTCCTACATGTCCCTTTACTGTACACTCCAACAAGTACCTCTACTGTACACACCTACATGTATATGTATTGTACACTCCTACATGTACCTGTACTGTACACACCTACATGTACATGTATTGTACACTCCTACATGTACCTGTACTGTACACACCTATATGTACATGTACTGTACACTCCTACATGTACCTGTACTGTACACACCTATATATATATGCTGTACACTCCTACATGTACCTGTACTGTACACACCTACATGTACATGTACTGTACATTCCTAAATGTACCTGAATTGTACACACCTACATGTACCTGTACTGTACACTCCTACATGTACCTGTACTGTAAACTCCTACATATACCTGTATTGTACACTCCTACATGTACCTATACTATACACACCTACATATAACTCTTCTGTACACTCCTTCATATTCCTGTTCTGTACACACATACAAATACCTTTACTGTACACTCCTACATATACATGAACTCTACACTCCTACCTATAATTGAACAGTACACTCCTATATGTACCTGTACTGTACAATCCTACTTGTACAGTACACACCTACATGTACATGTACTGTATACTCCAACATGTACCTGTACTGTACTCTTCTACATGTACCTGTACCGTACACTTCTACATGTCTCTGTACTGTACACTACTACATATACCTGTACAGTACACACCTACATGTACATGTACTGTATACTCCAACATCTACCTGTACTGTACACTCCTACATGTACCTGTACCGTACACTCCTACATATATTTGTAATGTACACTCCTACATGTAACTGTACTGTACACTCCAACATATACCCAAATTATACACACCTACTTATTCCTGTACTGCACACTCCTACATATAACTGTACTGTACACACCTACATATAACTGTACTGTACACTCCAACATATTCCTGTACTGTACACTCCTACATATTCCTGTACTGTACACTCCTATATATACCTATACTGTACACTCCTAAATGTACCTGTACTGTACACACCTACATGTACCTGTACTGTACACTCCTTCATATACTTGTACTGTACACTCCTACATATAACTGTCCTGTACACTCCTACATGTACCTGTATTGTACACACCTACATGTACCTGTACTGTACACTGCTACATATACATGTACTGTACACTCCTACATATAACTGTACTGTACACTCCTACCTGTACCTGTACTGTACACTCCTACATATACTTGTACTGTACCCTTCAACATGTACCTGTACTGTACACTCCTAAATATACCTGTATTGTACACTCCAACATGTAACTGTACTGTTCACTCCTACATGTACCTATACAATACACACCTACATATATCTGTACTGTACACTCCTACATGTACCTATACAATACACACCTACATATATCTGTACTGTACACTCCTACATGTACCTAATTTTTACACGCCTACATATTCCTGTACTGCACACTCCTACATATAACTGCACTCTGCACACCTACATATAACTGTACTGTACACTCCTACATATTTCTGTACTGTACACACCTACAAATACCTGTTCTGTACACTCCTACATATACCTGTACTTTACACTTCTACATATACTTGTACTGTACACTCCTACATATAACTGTACTATACACTCCTACATGAACCTATACTGTACACACCTACATACACCTCTACTGTGCACGCCTAGAGGTGACTGTACTGTACACTCCTACACGAACCTGTACTGTACACACCAACATGTACCTGTATTGTACATTCCTACTTATATTTGTACTATACACTCCTACATATTCCTGTACTGTACACGCCTACATATACCTGTACTGTGTACTCCTGCATGTACCTATACTGTACACAACTACATGTACCTATACTGTACACAACTACATGGACCTATACTGTACACAACTACATGTACCTGTACTGTACATTCATACATATACCTGTACTGTACATTCCTACATATACCTGTACTGTACACGCCTACAGGTGATTGTACTGTACACGCCTACAGGTTAATGCACTATACACTCCTACATATACCTGTACTGTACACTCCAAAAAATAACTGTACTCTTCTAACCTTCATATAACGGTTCTGTACACTCCTACATGTACCTAAATTATACACACCTACATATTCCTGTACTGCACACTCCTACATATAATTGTCCTGTACACACCTACATATAACTGTACTGTATACTCCTACCTATACCTGTACTGTACACTCCTACATATTCATGTACTGTACACTCATACATGTACCTGTACTGTACACACTTACATGTACCTGTACTATCCACATCTACATTTACCTGTTCCTCACACTCCTACATATAACTGTATAGTACACTCCTACATATAACGGTACTGTACACACCTACATGTACATGTACTGTAAACTCCTTCATGTACCTGTACTGTACACTTCTAAATGTACCTGTACTGTACACACCTACATGTACATGTACTGTACACTCCTACATGTACCTGTACTGTACACACCTACATGTATATGTTCTGTACACTCCTACTTGTAACTGTTCTATACACACCTAAGTGTATATGTACCGTACACTCCTACATGTACCTGTACTGAACACACCTACATGTACATGAACTGTACACTCCTACATATACCTGCACTGTACACTTCTACATATACCTGTACTGTACACTCCTACATGTAACTGTATTGTGCACTCCTACATGTACCTGTACTGAACACTCCACATTTACATGTACTGTACACTCCTACTTGTACCTGTACTGTTCACACCTACATATATATGTACTGAACACTCCTATATGTAACTGTCCTGTAGACAAGTACATGTACATGTACTGTACACTCCTACATGTACCTGACTTGTACACACCTACATGTGCCTGTACTGTACACTCCTGCATGTACCTGTACTTTAAACTCCTACATATACCTGTATTGTACACTCCTATATATACCTGTACTGTACACTCCTACATGTACCTATACTATACACACCTTTATATAACTCTCTTGTACACTCCTACATATTCCTGTTCTGTACACACATACAAATACCTGTACTGTACACTCCTACATGAACATGAACTCTACACTCCTACCTATAATTGTACAGTACACTTCTACATGCACCTTTACTGTACACTCATACATATACCTGTACTGAACAATCCTACATGTACATGTACTGAATACTCCAACATGTAGCTGTACTGTAAACTCCTACATGTACATGTACTGTGCACACCTACATGTTCATGTACTGTACACTCCTATATGTAAATGTACTGAACAATCCTACATGTACAGTACACTCCAATATGTACATGTACTGTACACTCCAACATGTACCTAAATTATACACACCTACTTATTCCTGTACTGCACACGCCTACATATAACTGTACTGTACACACCTACATATAACTGTACTGTACACTCCAACATATTCCTGTACTGTACACTCCAACATATTCCTGTACTGTACACTCCTACATATACCTATACTGTACACTCCTACATGTACCTGTACTGTACACACCTACAAGTACCTGTACTGTACACTCCTTCATATACCTGTACTGTACACTCCTACATATAACTGTCCTGTACACTCCGACATGTACCTGTATTGTACACACCTACATGTACCTGTACTGTACACTGCTACATATACATGTACTGTACACTCCTACATATAACTGTACTGTACACTCCTACATGTACCTGTACTGTACACTCCTACATATACCTGTACTGTACCCTTCAACATGTACCTGTACTGTACACACCTAAATATACCTGCACTCCAACATGTAACTGTACTGTTCACTCCTACATGTACCTACACAATACACTCCTACATATAACTGTACTGTACACTTCTACATGTACCTAATTTATACACACCTACATATTCCTGTACTGCACACTCCTACATATATCTGTACTCTACACACCTACATATAACTATACTGTACACTCCTACATATTCTTGTACTGTACACTCCAACATATACCTGTACTGTACACTCCTACATGTACCTGTACTGTACACACCTACATGTACCTGTACTGTACACTCTTACATATACCTGTACTGTACACTCCAACATGTACCTGTACTGTACACTCCTACATATACCTGTACTGTACACTCCAACATGTAACTGTACTGTTCACTCCCACATGTTCCTCTACAATACACACCTACATATAACTGTACTGTACACTCCTACATATTTCTGTACTGTACACACATACAAATACCTGTACAGCACACTCCTACATATACCTGTACTCTACACTTCTACATATACCTGTACTGTACACTCCTACATATAACTGTACTGTACACTCCTACATGTACCTATACTGTACACACCTGTACTGTACACGCCTAGAGGTGACTGTACTGTACACTCCTACATATTCCTGTACTCTACACGCCTACATATACCTGTACTGTGTACTCCTACATGTACCTATACTGTACACAACTACATGTATCTGTACTGTACATTCATACATATACCTGTACTGCACACTCCTACATATACCTGTACTGTACACTCCAACAAATAACTGTACTCTTCTAACCTTCATATAACTGTTCTGTACACTCCTACATGTACCTAAATTATACACACCTACATATTCCTGTACTGTACACTCCTACATATTCCTGTACTGTACACTCCTACATATAATTGTCCTGTACACACCTACATATAACTGTACTGTACACTCCTACATATACCTGTACTGAACACTACTACATGTACCTGAACTGTACACTCCTACATGTACCTGTACTGTACCCTCCTACATATAACTGTATTGTACACACCTACATGTACCTATACCGTGCACACCTACATATACCTGTACTGTACACTCCTACATGAACCTGTACTGTACAATACTACATATACCTGTTCTGTTCACACCTACATATACCTATACTGTACACTCCTACCTGTACCTGTACTGTACACTCCTACATGTACAGTACACACCTACATGTACATGTACTGTATACTCCAACATGTACCTGTACTGTACACTCCTACATGTATATGTACTGTACACACCTACATGTACATGTACTGTACACTCCTACATTTACCTGTACCATACACTCCAACATGTCCCTGTACTGTATACTTCTACATATACCTGTACTGTAAACTCCTACATGTAACTGTACTGTACACTCCTACATGAACCTGTACTGTACACTCCTATATATACCTGAACTGTACACACCTCAATGTACCTGTACTGTATACTACTACATGTCCCTATACTGTACACACCTACATGTACCTGTACTGTACACTCCTACATATTCATGTACTGTACACTCATACATGTACCTGTACTGTACACACTTACATGTACCTGCACTATACACATCTACATGTACCTGTTCCTCACACTCCTACATATAACTGTATTGTACACTCCTACATATAACGGTACTGTACACATCTACATGTACATTTACTGTGAACTCCTTCATGTACCTGTACTTTACACTCCTAAATGTACCTGTACTGTACACACCTACATGTACATGTACTGTACACTCCTACATGTACCTGTACTGTACACACCTACATGTATATGTACTGTACACTCCTACTTGTACCTGTACTGTATACACCTACATGTATATTGTTCGGGTTTCACCACTCTATTCTTACTCTGGGGTGAGCAATAGTTGTGCTCAAGGTCACTCACCGTAGCCCTGCGGGTCTTCACTCGATCCTCACGGCGCCACTGCATACCAGGAGAGTCTCCCAGTCAATCTCAACGGCCTCTGATTGAGAAGGAGTGGGAACACGACTCGTTCACTTGACTGTCATGTGCCCTCCCCAACAATCGGGCTCTACGGTTAACCACAAGGTCGCCAACTGGTGTTTTAGGTGGCCAGTAACACCTCAGTGGACTGGTTGAATTAGTGGTAGCCTTGGCAAGGTCACACTCAAAAGATCAGGAATCAGGCAGGTACTTACTGTTATCACTCTATGCTTTCCAGTATAATATAGCCACAAGATCAATGGAGGGAATGATATAAACACAATGGTAATTTTGTATTTTACTTAAAATGTATGAAAGATGTCACAAGGCCAAACAATAATAAGTAAATCAACTGATCCTGGCAGCGGCCGGTAGTTCCCACGAATAGTATGCACTCACTAAGTGGCAACACCTCCCCTCCTCATCAAGTGTCAAGAACAGCTGATCGCCTGGCTCCCGCGCGAAAGCTTATTGCTTGTTTTCAGATTCACGCGCGCTGTTTCTTTAAATTCTCCAATATTACTAGAAACTCGCACACTCCATATTGGCACAAATAGACCGTATTACTTAGTTACACTGTACTCAGGCTCAAACAGTCTTTTTTACAATCAATGCTACAATGACTCACTCTAATGGCTTTCACTGCCCTTCATTCAATGACATATTATGAAGTATTAACACTTGAGTTTTCAGTACTTTCTCTCGTGGGCGATAACGCAATAGTTCACTGTACTCACAAATGATTAATCACTGCATGAACATAAGACATATATAGTGTATACCAATCAAACATCAATACATGGAAAATAAATAGTTTCTGGGCACATAGCCTAACCTCCAAATACTGGCATAATATTATATATAATTTATCACTATATGTTCACATCAAAATCTCTAGAAAGATATAAAAAACACAGTAAATTTATCACTTGTTCCTGGTGCCTGTACACACCAATAATAAACATAAGTATTACAAGTACTCTTGATAGTACTACACGGCAAACTGGTGCCTTACTGTGACACAGGTGAGACTTGCTCACGACATATAAAATCCTCAGGCTAGATAATATAGCCGAATAATATAGCTAACTAAAGGGAAATGGGGAGGGAACTAGAAACACCTACTTCAACCTATCCTCCGATGAGAGTCGAGATGTAGCTCCTGGTCCTCGTGTCGGGAACGCCCCCACACGACACGTCGTCGTGTCCTACCAGAGCCTCTCGTCGTACCACAGTTTAGCGCGTCGTCTCCGTGCCCTCTTCACTGCAGGTCCGTCCTCCTTCTTGACTTCTTGAAGGGTTGGAGTCGGTCTCCTGGCCGTCGTCTTCTCCCATCAACGGCTGCCGCCTACGTCTCAGCAACAGTCGTCCGGATCCCCCAAATAGTCCTCTCCTTCCTCAGCTACCCAGTGGCTCTGTCAGCCACTACGCTGTCACGAACTGGTGAACTGCCACAGACGTCACATACGTCACTGCACGGCTTCACTGCTTCTTCTTGCACAGTACCTGACTGGAGCACTTGTTGCTCAAATAACCGTCGATTCCCTCTCTGGTTCAACACATGAACTAGGGAAGACCTCACAGAGTACTGGCAGACTTCAGGTGACGCGTAAATCCACGGGAGCGGGAAACAACCGTCAAACTGACAGGACCAATCGTCGCACGTCCGACCTCTCTGACGTGTCGTGTCTGACTGCTGGCGCCAGCTCGGCGCGCTGGCCGGACCCCCTTCCTTCGTGACGTCACTTTCACTACGGGAGGTTTTCATTGGCTCCCGGTGCCACATTGCTGTCTGTGACCAATCCGGTGCCACTGACGTCACACGGTTTTGGTGGGAAATCAGGGAGGCAAGCGCCATCTTGGCTCCCTAAAGGGCCTATACCACAGGCCAAAATATTACTATTTCACAAATTTCTCGGCTCTCCGAGAACACTTCACTCTCTCCCATATATCAAATTGTAGCCTGCAACGTAGAGAACGCTTGGGAAAAGTAGACATGACTCTTACTGCAGGCGTGGGAGAATTATAAGGGGGGGAACACCGTCACAATATGTACTGTACACTCCTACATGTACCTGTACTGAACACACCTACATGTACATGTACTGTACACTCCTACATATACCTACACTGTACACTTCTACATATACCTGTAATGTACACTCCTACATGTAACTGTATTGTGCACTCCTACATGTACCTGTATTGTGCACTCCTACATGTACCTGTACTGTAAACTCTTTCATGTACCTGTACTGTATACTCCAACATGTCCTTGTACTGTACACACTTACATGTACCTGTACTGTACACTCCTACATATACATGTACTGTACACACCTACATGTACCTGTACTATACACACCTACATGTACCTGTACTGTACACTCCTACATGTACCTGTACTGTACACTCCTACATATACATGTCCTGTTCACTCCTACATGAACCTGTACTGTACACTCCTACATATACCTGTACTATACACACCTACATGTACATGTACTGTACACTCCTACAAGTACCTATACTATACACACCTACATATAAATGAACTGTACACTCCTACATATAAATGAACTGTACACTCCTACATATTCTTGTACTGTACACACCTACAAATACCAGTACTTTACACTTCTACATATACCTGTACTCTACACTCTTACATGTACCTGTACTGAACACCCCACATTTACATGTACTGTACACTCCTACTTGTACCTGTACTGTTCAGACCTACATATATATGTACTGTACACTCCTATATGTAACTGTACTGCAGACAAGTACATGTACATGTACTGTACACTCCTACATGTACCTGTATTGTACACACCTACATGTACCGGTACTGTACACTCCTCCATATACCTG
The DNA here is from genome assembly GCF_040958095.1 of Procambarus clarkii. Taxonomy (NCBI): domain Eukaryota; kingdom Metazoa; phylum Arthropoda; class Malacostraca; order Decapoda; family Cambaridae; genus Procambarus; species Procambarus clarkii. The sequence goes on from NC_091183.1 coordinate 14,076,004, forward strand.
TATTGTATACTCCTACATATACATGTACTGTACATTCTTACATATAACTGTACTGTACACTCCTACATGCATCTGTACAGTACACTCCTACATATACCTGTTCTGTACACTCCAACATGTAACTCTACTGTTCACTCCTACATGTACCTATACTATACACACCTACATATAAGTGTACTGTACACTCCTACATATTCCTGTACTGTACACACCTACAAATACCAGTACTTTGCACTCCTACATATACCTGTGCTCTACACTCCTACATATCATTATACTGTACACTCCTACATGTACCTGTACTGTACACTCCTACATGTACCTGTACTGTACACTCCTACATGTACCTGTACTATATACACCTACATGTACCTGTACTGTACACTCCTACATGTACCTGTACTGTACACTCCTACATATTCATGTACTGTACATTCCTACATATAACTGTACTGTACACTCCTACATGCATCTGTACAGTACACTCCATCATATACCTGTACTGTACACTCCAACATGTAACTGTACTGTTCACTCCTACATGTACCTATACTATACACACCTACATATAAATGAACTGTACACTCCTACATATTATTGTACTGAACACACCTACAAATACCAGTACTTTACACTCCCACATATACCTGTGCTCTACACTCCTACATATCATTATACTTTACACTCCGACATATACATGTTCTGTACACTCCTACATATACCTGTACTGTTCACACCTTCCTGTACCTGTAAAGTACACTCCTACATGTACCTGTACTGTACACTCCTACATGTACCTGTATTATATACACCTACATGTACCTGTACTGTACACTCCTACATGTACCTGTACAGTACAATCCAACATATACCTGTACTCTACACTCCAACATGTAACTGTACTTTTCACTCCAACATGTACCTATACAATACAAACCTATATATAACTGTACTGTACACTCCTACGTATTCCTGCACTGTACACACCTACAAATACCTGTACTGTACACTCCTACATATACCTGTACTCTACACTCCTACATATAATTGTACTGCACACTCCTACATATACCTGTACTGCACACTCCTAACTATAACTGTACTGTACACACCTACATATAACTGTACTGTACACTCCGACATATTCCTGTACTGTACACTTCTACATATACATGTACTGTACACTCCTACATGTACCTGTACTGTACACAACTACATGTAACTGTACTGTACACTCCTACATGTACCTGTACTGTACACACCTACATGTCCATGTACTGTACACACACCTACATGTACATGTACTGTACACTCCTACATGTACCTGTACCGTACACTCCTACATGTCCCTGTACTGTACACTTCTACGTATACCTGTACTGTACATCTTACATATAACTGTATTGTACACTCCTACATATAACGGTACTGTACTCACCTACATGTACCTGTACTATACACCTCTACATGTACCTGTACTGTACACTCCTACATATAACTGTATTGTACACTCCTACATATAACGGTACCGTACACTCCTTCATGTAAGTGTCCTGTACACTCCTACATGTACATGTACTGTACACACCTACATGTACCTGTACTGTACACTCCTACATGTATATGTACTGTACACACCTACATGTACATGTACTGTACACTCCTACATTTACCTGTACCATACACTCCAACATGTCCCTGTACTGTATACTTCTACATATACCTGTACTGTAAACTCCTACATGTAACTGTACTGTACACTCCTACATGAACCTGTACTGTACACTCCTATATATACCTGAACTGTACACACCTCAATGTACCTGTACTGTATACTACTACATGTCCCTATACTGTACACACCTACATGTACCTGTACTGTACACTCCTACATATTCATGTACTGTACACTCATACATGTACCTGTACTGTACACACTTACATGTACCTGCACTATACACATCTACATGTACCTGTTCCTCACACTCCTACATATAACTGTATTGTACACTCCTACATATAACGGTACTGTACACATCTACATGTACATTTACTGTGAACTCCTTCATGTACCTGTACTTTACACTCCTAAATGTACCTGTACTGTACACACCTACATGTACATGTACTGTACACTCCTACATGTACCTGTACTGTACACACCTACATGTATATGTACTGTACACTCCTACTTGTACCTGTACTGTATACACCTACATGTATATTGTTCGGGTTTCACCACTCTATTCTTACTCTGGGGTGAGCAATAGTTGTGCTCAAGGTCACTCACCGTAGCCCTGCGGGTCTTCACTCGATCCTCACGGCGCCACTGCATACCAGGAGAGTCTCCCAGTCAATCTCAACGGCCTCTGATTGAGAAGGAGTGGGAACACGACTCGTTCACTTGACTGTCATGTGCCCTCCCCAACAATCGGGCTCTACGGTTAACCACAAGGTCGCCAACTGGTGTTTTAGGTGGCCAGTAACACCTCAGTGGACTGGTTGAATTAGTGGTAGCCTTGGCAAGGTCACACTGAAAAGATCAGGAATCAGGCAGGTACTTACTGTTATCACTCTATGCTTTCCAGTATAATATAGCCACAAGATCAATGGAGGGAATGATATAAACACAATGGTAATTTTGTATTTTACTTAAAATGTATGAAAGATGTCACAAGGCCAAACAATAATAAGTAAATCAACTGATCCTGGCAGCGGCCGGTAGTTCCCACGAATAGTATGCACTCACTAAGTGGCAACACCTCCCCTCCTCATCAAGTGTCAAGAACAGCTGATCGCCTGGCTCCCGCGCGAAAGCTTATTGCTTGTTTTCAGATTCACGCGCGCTGTTTCTTTAAATTCTCCAATATTACTAGAAACTCGCACACTCCATATTGGCACAAATAGACCGTATTACTTAGTTACACTGTACTCAGGCTCAAACAGTCTTTTTTACAATCAATGCTACAATGACTCACTCTAATGGCTTTCACTGCCCTTCATTCAATGACATATTATGAAGTATTAACACTTGAGTTTTCAGTACTTTCTCTCGTGGGCGATAACGCAATAGTTCACTGTACTCACAAATGATTAATCACTGCATGAACATAAGACATATATAGTGTATACCAATCAAACATCAATACATGGAAAATAAATAGTTTCTGGGCACATAGCCTAACCTCCAAATACTGGCATAATATTATATATAATTTATCACTATATGTTCACATCAAAATCTCTAGAAAGATATAAAAAACACAGTAAATTTATCACTTGTTCCTGGTGCCTGTACACACCAATAATAAACATAAGTATTACAAGTACTCTTGATAGTACTACACGGCAAACTGGTGCCTTACTGTGACACAGGTGAGACTTGCTCACGACATATAAAATCCTCAGGCTAGATAATATAGCCGAATAATATAGCTAACTAAAGGGAAATGGGGAGGGAACTAGAAACACCTACTTCAACCTATCCTCCGATGAGAGTCGAGATGTAGCTCCTGGTCCTCGTGTCGGGAACGCCCCCACACGACACGTCGTCGTGTCCTACCAGAGCCTCTCGTCGTACCACAGTTTAGCGCGTCGTCTCCGTGCCCTCTTCACTGCAGGTCCGTCCTCCTTCTTGACTTCTTGAAGGGTTGGAGTCGGTCTCCTGGCCGTCGTCTTCTCCCATCAACGGCTGCCGCCTACGTCTCAGCAACAGTCGTCCGGATCCCCCAAATAGTCCTCTCCTTCCTCAGCTACCCAGTGGCTCTGTCAGCCACTACGCTGTCACGAACTGGTGAACTGCCACAGACGTCACATACGTCACTGCACGGCTTCACTGCTTCTTCTTGCACAGTACCTGACTGGAGCACTTGTTGCTCAAATAACCGTCGATTCCCTCTCTGGTTCAACACATGAACTAGGGAAGACCTCACAGAGTACTGGCAGACTTCAGGTGACGCGTAAATCCACGGGAGCGGGAAACAACCGTCAAACTGACAGGACCAATCGTCGCACGTCCGACCTCTCTGACGTGTCGTGTCTGACTGCTGGCGCCAGCTCGGCGCGCTGGCCGGACCCCCTTCCTTCGTGACGTCACTTTCACTACGGGAGGTTTTCATTGGCTCCCGGTGCCACATTGCTGTCTGTGACCAATCCGGTGCCACTGACGTCACACGGTTTTGGTGGGAAATCAGGGAGGCAAGCACCATCTTGGCTCCCTAAAGGGCCTATACCACAGGCCAAAATATTACTATTTCACAAATTTCTCGGCTCTCCGAGAACACTTCACTCTCTCCCATATATCAAATTGTAGCCTGCAACGTAGAGAACGCTTGGGAAAAGTAGACATGACTCTTACTGCAGGCGTGGGAGAATTATAAGGGGGGGAACACCGTCACAATATGTACTGTACACTCCTACATGTACCTGTACTGAACACACCTACATGTACATGTACTGTACACTCCTACATATACCTACACTGTACACTTCTACATATACCTGTAATGTACACTCCTACATGTAACTGTATTGTGCACTCCTACATGTACCTGTATTGTGCACTCCTACATGTACCTGTACTGTAAACTCTTTCATGTACCTGTACTGTATACTCCAACATGTCCTTGTACTGTACACACTTACATGTACCTGTACTGTACACTCCTACATATACATGTACTGTACACACCTACATGTACCTGTACTATACACACCTACATGTACCTGTACTGTACACTCCTACATGTACCTGTACTGTACACTCCTACATATACATGTCCTGTTCACTCCTACATGAACCTGTACTGTACACTCCTACATATACCTGTACTATACACACCTACATGTACATGTACTGTACACTCCTACAAGTACCTATACTATACACACCTACATATAAATGAACTGTACACTCCTACATATAAATGAACTGTACACTCCTACATATTCTTGTACTGTACACACCTACAAATACCAGTACTTTACACTTCTACATATACCTGTACTCTACACTCTTACATGTACCTGTACTGAACACCCCACATTTACATGTACTGTACACTCCTACTTGTACCTGTACTGTTCAGACCTACATATATATGTACTGTACACTCCTATATGTAACTGTACTGCAGACAAGTACATGTACATGTACTGTACACTCCTACATGTACCTGTATTGTACACACCTACATGTACCGGTACTGTACACTCCTCCATATACCTGTATTGTATACTCCTACATATACATGTACTGTACATTCTTACATATAACTGTACTGTACACTCCTACATGCATCTGTACAGTACACTCCTACATATACCTGTTCTGTACACTCCAACATGTAACTCTACTGTTCACTCCTACATGTACCTATACTATACACACCTACATATAAGTGTACTGTACACTCCTACATATTCCTGTACTGTACACACCTACAAATACCAGTACTTTGCACTCCTACATATACCTGTGCTCTACACTCCTACATATCATTATACTGTACACTCCTACATGTACCTGTACTGTACACTCCTACATGTACCTGTACTGTACACTCCTACATGTACCTGTACTATATACACCTACATGTACCTGTACTGTACACTCCTACATGTACCTGTACTGTACACTCCTACATATTCATGTACTGTACATTCCTACATATAACTGTACTGTACACTCCTACATGCATCTGTACAGTACACTCCATCATATACCTGTACTGTACACTCCAACATGTAACTGTACTGTTCACTCCTACATGTACCTATACTATACACACCTACATATAAATGAACTGTACACTCCTACATATTATTGTACTGAACACACCTACAAATACCAGTACTTTACACTCCCACATATACCTGTGCTCTACACTCCTACATATCATTATACTTTACACTCCGACATATACATGTTCTGTACACTCCTACATATACCTGTACTGTTCACACCTTCCTGTACCTGTAAAGTACACTCCTACATGTACCTGTACTGTACACTCCTACATGTACCTGTATTATATACACCTACATGTACCTGTACTGTACACTCCTACATGTACCTGTACAGTACAATCCAACATATACCTGTACTCTACACTCCAACATGTAACTGTACTTTTCACTCCAACATGTACCTATACAATACAAACCTATATATAACTGTACTGTACACTCCTACGTATTCCTGCACTGTACACACCTACAAATACCTGTACTGTACACTCCTACATATACCTGTACTCTACACTCCTACATATAATTGTACTGCACACTCCTACATATACCTGTACTGCACACTCCTAACTATAACTGTACTGTACACACCTACATATAACTGTACTGTACACTCCGACATATTCCTGTACTGTACACTTCTACATATACATGTACTGTACACTCCTACATGTACCTGTACTGTACACAACTACATGTAACTGTACTGTACACTCCTACATGTACCTGTACTGTACACACCTACATGTCCATGTACTGTACACACACCTACATGTACATGTACTGTACACTCCTACATGTACCTGTACCGTACACTCCTACATGTCCCTGTACTGTACACTTCTACGTATACCTGTACTGTACATCTTACATATAACTGTATTGTACACTCCTACATATAACGGTACTGTACTCACCTACATGTACCTGTACTATACACCTCTACATGTACCTGTACTGTACACTCCTACATATAACTGTATTGTACACTCCTACATATAACGGTACCGTACACTCCTTCATGTAAGTGTCCTGTACACTCCTACATGTACATGTACTGTACACACCTACATGTACCTGTACTGTACACTCCTTCATGTGCATGTACTCTACACACCTACATGTACATGTACTGTACACTCCTACATGCACCTGTACTGTACACTCCTACATGTTCATGTACTGTACACTCCTACATGTATCTGTACTGTACACACCTACATGTACCTGTAATGTGCATTCTTACATGTACCTGTACTGTACACTCCTACATGTACCTGTATTGTACACACCTACATGTACCGGTACTTTACACTCCTACATGAACCTGTACTGTACACTCCTACATATACATGTACAGTACACTCCTACATATACCTGTACTGTACACTCCTAAATGCACCTGTACTGTACACTCCTACATATACTTGTACTGTACACTCATACATGTACATGTACTGTACACTCCTACATGTACCTGTATTGTACACACCTACATGTACCGGTACTGTACTCTCCTACGTGAACCTGTACTGTTCACACCCTCATATATATGTACTGTACACTCCTATATGTAACTGTACTGTACACACCTACATGTACATGTACTGTACACTCCTACATGTACCTGTATTGTACACACCTACATGTACCTGTACTGTTCACTCCTACATATACCTGTATTGTACACTCCTACATATACCTGTACTGTACATATTCTTTACACACCTACATATAAATGCACTGTACACTCATACATATTCCTGTACTGGACACACCTACAAATACCTGTACTGTACACTCCTACAAATACTTGTATTGTATACTCCTACATATAACTGTACTGTACACTCCTACATGCACCTATACTGTACAAACCTACATATACCTGTACTGTACACGCCTACAAGTGACTCTACTGTACACTCCTTCATGTACCTGTATTGTACACTTCCACATATACCTATAGTGTACACTCCTTCATGTAACTGTACTGTACACTCTTACATGTACCTAATTTATATACACCTACATATTCCGGTACTGGACACTCCTACATATAACTGTACTGTACACTCCTACATAAACCTTTACTGTACACTCCTACATATACCTGTACTGAACACTCCTACATGCACCTGTACTATTCAAAACCTATATGTACCTGAACTGTACACCTCTACATACACCTGCAATGTACACTCCTACATATAACAGTACTGTACACTCCTACATATACCTATACTCTCACACCTACATATACCTGTACTGTACACGCCTACATGTGATTGTACTGTGCACGCCTACAGGTGATTGTACTGTACACACCTACAGGTGACTGTACTGTACACTCCTACATATACCTGTACTGTACACTCCAACAAATAACTGTACTCTACACAACATTTTTTTACTGTTCTGTACACGAATACATGTACCTAAATTATACACACCAACATATTTCTGTACTGCACACTCCTACATATAATTGTACTGTACACACCTACATATAACGGTACTGTACACTCCTACATATAACTGTACTGTACACTCCTACATATATCTGTACCTTATACTCCTACATGTACCTGTACTGTACACTCCTACATATAACTGTAAGGTATATTCCTACATGTACCTGAACTGTACACTCCTAAATGCACGTGTACTGTACACACCTACAAGTACATGAACTGTATATTCCTAAATATCCTGTACTCTACAATCCTATATGTACTGTACACACCTACATGTACATGTACTGTATTGTATTCTCTAACATATACCTGTACTGTACACTCCTACATGTACATGTAATGTACACACCTACATGTACATGTACTGTACACTTCTACATATACCTGTACTCTACACTCCTACATGTACCTGTACTGAACACTCCTCATTTACATGTACTGTACACTTTTACAAGTACCTGTACTGTACACACCTACATATATATGTGCTATATACTCCTATATGTAACTGTACTGTACACACCTACATGTATATGTACTGTACACTCCTACATGTACGTTTATTGTACACACCTACACGTACCGATACTGTACACTCCTACATATACTGTACTGTACACGCCTACCTACCTGCATAACTGTACTGTGCACTCCTACATATACCTGTACTGTACACGCCTACAGGTTACTGTACTGTGCACTCCTACATATACCTGTACTGTACACACCTACATATAACTGTTCTGTACACTCCTTCATGTACATGTACTATACACTCCTACATATATCTGTACTGTACACTCCTACATATAACTGTACTGTACACAACTACAAATACCTGTACTGTACATACCTACATTTAACTGTATGGTACACACCTACATATAACTGTACTATACACTCTAGGGCAAGGTGTATGTGAGGTAGCGTGAGGGCTCTGGGGCAAGATGAATGTGAGGGAGAGAGAGGGCTCTGGGGCAAGATGTATGTGAGGTAGAGAGAGGTCTCTGGGTCAAGATATATGCCAGGTAGAGAGAGGGCTCTGGGTCATGATGTATGTGAGGTAGAGAGAGTGCTTGGGGACATGATGTATGTGAGATAGAGTGAGGGCACAGGGGCAAGAATGTGAGGTAGAGAGAGGGCTCTGGGGCAAGATGTATGTGAGGTAGAGAGTGGGCTCTGGGGCAAGGTGTATGTGAGCTAGAGAGAAGGCTCTGGGTTATGATGTATGTGAGGTAGAGAGAGGGCTCTGAGGCATGATGTTTGTGAGAGAGTGAGGGCTCTGGGGCACGATGTATGTGAGGGAGAGAGAGAGGGCTCTGGGGCAAGATGTATGTGGGGTAGAGAGAGGGCTCTGAAGCAAGAAGTATGCGAGGTAGAGAGATAGGGTTCTGGGGCAAGAAGGATGATAGGTGGAGAGAGGGGTTTGGGGTAAGATGTATGTGAGGTAGAGAGAGGGCTCTTAGGCAAGACCTATGCGAGGTAGAGAGAGAGGGCTCTGGGGCAGGAAGGATGTGAGGTGGAAAGAGGGCTCTGTGGTAAGAATTGTGAGGGAGAGAGATGGCTCTGCAGGGCATGATGTATGTGAGGAAGAGAGTGGGCTCTGATGCAAGATGTATGTGAGTGAGAGATCAGGCTCTGGGGCTAGATGTATGTGAGGTAGAAAGAAGGCTCTTGGGCAAGAAGTGTCTGAGGTAGAGAGAGGGCTCTGAGGCAAGAAGTATGTGAGGAAGAGAGAGAGCTCTGGGGCAAGATGTATATGAGGTAAAGAGAGGGCTCTGAGAAAAGAGGTATGTGAGGTAAATTGAGGATTCTGGGGCAAGACGTATGTGAGGTAGAGAGGGCTCTGATGCAAGAAATATGAGAGGTAGAGACAGGGCTCTCAGGCAAGAAGTGTCTCAGGTAGAGACTTGGCACTGAGGCAAGAAGTATCCGAGGTAGAGAGAGGGCTCGGGGGCAAGATGTATGTGAGGTAAAGTGAGGGCTCTGGGGCAAGATGAATGTGAGGGAGAGAGAGGGCTCTGGGGCAAAAATTATGTGAGAGAGAGTGATGGCTCTGGGGCCTGATGTATGTGAGGTAGAGAGAGGGCTCTGTGGGCAATAAGTATTTGAGGTAGAGAGAGAGGATTCTGTGGTAAGAAGTATGTGAGGTAGAGAGAAGGCTCTGGTGCAAGATGTATGTGAGGGAGAGAAAGGGCTCTGAGGAAAGAAGTATGTGAGGTAGAGAGAGAGAGAGAGCTCTTGGGCAAGATGTATGTGAGGTAGAGAGAGGGCTCTGGGGTGGGAAGTATGTGAGTTAGAGAGAGAGCTCTGAGGCAAGATGTATGTGAGGGAGAGAGAGGGCTCTGGGGCAAGAATTATTTGAGGTAGAGAAAAAGTTCTGGGTGACGAAGTGCCTGAGGTAGAGAGAGGGCTCTGAGCCAAGAAGTATGTGAGGTAGAGAGAGGGCTCTGGGGCAAGAAGTATGTGAGGGAGAGAGAGGGCTCTGGGGCATGATGTATGTGAGGTAGAGAGAGGGCTCTGGGGCAAGAAGTCTCTGAGGTAGAGAGAGGGTTCTGAGGCAAAAAGTATGCGAGGTAGAGAGAGAGGGCTCTTGGGCAAGATGTATGTGAGGTAGAGAGAGGGTTCTGAGGCAAGAAGTATGCGAGGTAGAGAGAGAGGGCTCTGGGGCAAGATGTATGAGAGGGAAAGAGAGGGGGCTCTGGGGCGTGATGTATGTAAGGGAGAGAAAGGGCTTCGGGACATGATGTATTTGAGATAGAGACAGGGCACTGGGGCATTATGTATGTGAGGAAGAGAGAGGGCTTTGGGGCAAGAAGTCTCTGAGGTAGAGAGAGGGTTCTGAGGCAATAAGTATGTGAGGTAGATAGAGGGCAATTGACACGATATAGGTGAGGTAGAGAGAGGGCTCTGGGGCAAGATGTATGTGAGGTAGAGAGAGGGCTCTGAGGCAAGAAGTATGCGAGGTAGAGAGAGAAGGCTCTGGGGCAAGATGTATGTGAGGTAGAGAGAGGGCTCTGGGGCAATAAAAATGTGAGGTAGAGAGAGAGCTCTGGCGAAAGATGTATGTGAGGCAGTGAGAGGGCTCTGGGGCAAGAAGTATGTGAGGTATAGAGAGGGCTCTGGGGCAAGATGTATGTGAGGTAGAGAGAGGGCTCTGGGCCAAGAAGTATGAGAGATAGAGAGAGGGCTCTGGGCCAAGAAGTATGTGAGGTAGAGAGAGGGCTTTGGGGCAAGATGTATGTGAGGTAGAGAGAAGGCTCTAGGGCAAGAAGTGTCTGAGGTAGAGAGAGGGCTCTGAGGCAAGAAGTATGTGAGGAAGAGAGAGAGCTCTGTGGCAAGATGTATGTGAGGTAAAGAGAGGGCTCTGAGGAAAGAGGTATGTGAGGTAGATTGAGGATTCTGGGGTAAGAAGTAAGTGAGGTAGAGAGGGCTCTGATGCAAGAAGTATGAGAGGTAGAAAGAGGGCTCCCAGGCAAGACGTGTCTGAGGTAGAGAGTGGGCACTGAGGCAAGAAGTATTCGAGGTAGAGAGAGGGCTCTGGGGCAATAAGTATGTGAGGTAGTGAAAGGGCTCTGGGGCCAGATGTATGTAAGGTAGAGATAGGGCTCTGAGGCAAGATGTATGTGAGGGAGAGAGAGGGCTCTGAAGCAAGATGTATGTGAGGCAGATAGAGGGTTTTGGGGCATGATGTATGTGAGAGAAGGACGGGGTTCTGGGGCAAGATATATGTGAGGTACAGAGAGGGCTCTGAGGAAAGAAGTATGTGAGGTAGAGAGAGAGCTCTGGGGCAAGATGTATGTGAGGTTGAGAGAAGGCTCTAGGGCAAGAAGTATGTGAGGTGTAGAGAGAACTCTGGAGCAAGATGTATGTGAGGTAGAGAGAGGGCTCTGAGGCAAGATGTATGTAAGGGAGAGAGAGGGCTCTGGGGCAAGAATTATGTGAGGTAGAGAGAAAGCTCAGGGTGAAGAAGTGTCTGAAGTAGAGAGAGGGCCTGAGCCAAGAAGTATGTGAGGTGGAGACAGGTCTGTGGTGCATGATGTATGTGAGGTAGAGAGAGAGCTCTGGGGCAAGAAGCATGCGAGGTAGAGAAAGAGGGCTGTAGGGCAAGAAGTATGTGATGTGGAGAGAGGGCTCTGGGGCAAGTAGTATGTGAGGTAGAAAGAGGGTTTTTGGGCAAGAAGTATGTGAAGTGGAGAGATAGCTCTGGGGAAAGAAGTATGTGAGGTAGAGAGAGGGCTCTTGGGCAAGAAGTGTGTGAGTGAGCGAGAGGGCTTTGGGGCAAAAAGTATGTGAGATAGAGAGAAGGCTTTGGGGCAAGATGTATGTGAGGTTGAGAGAGGGCTCTGGGGCGTGATGTATGTGAGGTAGAGAGAGGGCGCTGGGGCTAGAAGTCTCTGAGGTAGAGAGAGGGTTCTGAGGCAATAAGTATGTTAGGTAGACAGAGGGCAATTGGCATGATATATGTGAGGTAGAGAGAGGGCTCTGGGGCGAGATGTATGTGAGGTAGAGAGAATGATCTGAGGCAATAAGTATGCGAGGTAGAGAGAGAGGGCTCTGGGGCAAGAACTATGCGAGGTGGAGAGAGGGCTCTGGAGCAAGAAGTGTGAGGGAGAGAGATGGCTCTGCAGAGCAAGACGTATGTGCGGGAGCGAGAGGGGTCTGAGGCAAGATGTATGTGAGGGAGAGATCAGGCTCTGGTGCTAGATGTATGTGAGTGAGAGAGGAGGGATCTGGGGCGATATGTAAGTGACGAAGACAGAGAAGGCCGTTGTGCAAGATATATGCGAGGGAGAGAGAGGGCTTTGGGGCAAGATGTATGTGACGTAGAGAGATGTCTCTGGGGCAAGAAGTATGTGAGTGAGAGAGAGCGCACTGGGGCAAGAAGTATGTGAGGTAGAGTGAAGGCTCTGGGGCAAGAAGTATGTAAGGTAGAGAGAGAGGGTTCTGGGGACAGAAGTATGTGAGGTAGAGAGAGGGCTCTGGCGCAATAAGTATGTGAGGAAGAGAGAGAGCTCTGGCGCAAGATGTATGTTAGGCAGTGAGAGGGCTCTGGGGCAAGATGTATGTGAGGTAGAGAGAGAGCTCTGGCACAAGACGTATGTGAGGCAGAGAGAAGGTTCTGGGGGCAAGATGTATGTGAAGGAGAGAGAGGGCTCTGGGGCAAGAATTATGTGAGGTAGAGAGAAGGCTCTGGGGCAAGAAGTATATGAGGTAGAGAGAAGGCTCTAGGGCAAGGTGTATGTGAGGTAAAGTGAGGGCTCTGGGGCAAGATGTATGTGAGGTAGAGAGAGAGCTCTGGCACAAGACGTATGTGAGGCAGAGAGAAGGTTCTGGGGGCAAGATGTATGTGAAGGAGAGAGAGGGTTCTGGGGCAAGAATTATGTGAGAGAGAGTGAGGGCTCTGGGGCAAGAAGTATGTGAGGTAGAGAGAAGGCTCTGGTGCAAGATGAATGTGAGGGAGAGAGAGGGCTCTGAGGCATGATGTATGTGAGGGAGGTAGTGGGTTTTGGGGCATTATGTATGTGAGAGATGGACAGGGTTCTGGGGCAAGATGTATGTGAGGTAAAGACAGGGTTCAGGGGCATGAAGTATGTGAGGTACAGAGAGGGCTCTGAGGCAAGAAGTATTTGAGGTAGAGAGAGGGCTCTGAGGCAAGAAGTATGTGAGGGAGAGAGAGGGCTCTGGGGCATGATGTATGTGAGGTAGAGAGAGAGTTTTGGGGCAAAAAGTATGTGAGGTGGAGAGGGCTCTGGGGCAAGAAGTATGTGATGGAGAGAAAGAGAGGGCTTTTGGGAAAGAAGTGTGTGAGTGAGAGAGAGGGCTCTGGGGCAAGAAGTATGTGAGGTAGAAAGAGGGCTCTTGGGCAAGAAATAAGTGAGATAGAAAGAGGGCTCTTGGGCAAGAAGTGAGGTAGAGAGAGGGTTCATGGGCATGATGTATGTGAGGTAGAGATAGGGTTTTAGGGCAAAAAGTATGTGAGGTGAGGAGAGGGCTCTGGGGCAAGAAGTATGTGAGGGAGAGAGAGGGCTCTTGGGCAAGAAGACTGTGAGTGAGAGAGTTCTGGGGCAAGAATTATGTGAGGTAGAGAGAGGGCTTTGGGGCAATAAGTATGTGAGGTTGTGAAAGGGCTCTGGGCCCAGAAGTATGGGAGGGAGAGAGAGGGCTCTGGGGCAAGAATTATGTGAAGTAGAGAGAAAGCTCTGGGTGAAGAAGTGTCTGAGGTAGAGAGAGGGCTCTGAGCCAAGAAGTATGTGACGTAGAGAGAGGGCTCTGGGGCAAGAAGTATGTGAGGGAGAGAGAGTGCTCTGGGGCATGATGTATGTGAGGTAGAGAGAGGGCTCTGGGGCAAGAAGTATTTGAGGTAGAGAAAAGACTCTGGGGCAAGAAGTATGTGAGGTAGAGAGAAGGCTCAGGGACAAGATGTATGTGACGTAGAGAGAGGGCTCTGATGCAAGAAGTATGTGAGGTAGATAGAGGTCTCTGGGGCATGAAGTATGTGAGGTAGAGTGAGAGCTCTGGGGCAAGAAATGTCTCAAGTAGAGAGATTGGCCTGAGACAAAAAGTATTTGAGGTAGAGAGAGGGCTCAGAGGCAAGAAGTGTCTAAGGTTGAGAGATTGCTCTGGGGCAAGAAGTATGCGAGGTAGAGAGAGGGCTCTGAGGCAAGACGTGTCTGAGGTTGAGAGAAGGATCTGAGGCAAGAAGTATGCGAGGTAGAGAGAGGGCTCTGGGGCAGAAAGTATATGAGGGAGAGAGAGGGCTCTGGGGCAAGAAGTATGTGAGGGAGAGAGAGGGCTCTGGGGCATGATGTATGTGAGGTAGAGAGAGGGCTCTGGGGCAAGAAGTCTCTGAGGTAGAGAGAGGGTTCTGAGGCAAAAAGTATGCGAGGTAGAGAGAGAGGGCTCTGGGGCAAGATGTATGTGAGGTAGAGAGAGGGTTCTGAGGCAAGAAGTATGCGAGGTAGAGAGAGAGGGCTCTGGGGCAAGATGTATGAGATGTAGAGAGAGGGCTCTGGGGCAAGAAGTATGTGAGGTAGAGTGAGGGCTCTGGGGCAAGAAGTATGTGAGGTAGAGAGAGGGCTCTGGGGCAAGTAGTATGTGAGGTAGAAAGAGGGTTTTTGGGCAAGAAGTATGTGAAGTGGAGAGAAAGCTCTGGGGAAAGAAGTATGTGAGGTAGAGAGAGGGCTCTTGGGCAAGAAGTGTGTGAGTGAGCGAGAGGGCTTTGGGGCAAAAAGTATGTGAGATAGAGAGAAGGCTTTGGGGCAAGATGTATGTGAGGTTGAGAGAGGGCTCTGGGGCGTGATGTATGTGAGGTAGAGAGAGGGCGCTGGGGCTAGAAGTCTCTGAGGTAGAGAGAGGGTTCTGAGGCAATAAATATGTTAGGTAGACAGAGGGCAATTGGCATGATATATGTGAGGTAGAGAGAGGGCTCTGGGGCGAGATGCATGTGAGGTAGAGAGAATGATCTGAGGCAATAAGTATGCGAGGTAGAGAGAGAGGGCTCTGGGGCAAGAACTATGCGAGGTGGAGAGAGGGCTCTGGAGCAAGAAGTGTGAGGGAGAGAGATGGCTCTGCAGAGCAAGACGTATGTGCGGGAGCGAGAGGGGTCTGAGGCAAGATGTATGTGAGGGAGAGATCAGGCTCTGGGGCTAGATGTATGTGAGTGAGAGAGGAGGGATCTGGGGCGATATGTAAGTGACGAAGACAGAGAAGGCCGTTGTGCAAGATATATGCGAGGGAGAGAGAGGGCTTTGGGGCAAGATGTATGTGACGTAGAGAGATGTCTCTGGGGCAAGAAGTATGTGAGTGAGAGAGAGCGCACTGGGGCAAGAAGTATGTGAGGTAGAGAGAGGGTTCTGAGGACAGAAGTATGTGAGGTAGAGAGAGGGCTCTGGGGCAAGATGTATGTGTGGTAGAGAGAGGGCTCTGGCGCAATAAGTATGTGAGGAAGAGAGAGAGCTCTGGCGTAAGATGTATGTTAGGCAGTGAGAGGGCTCTGGGGCAAGAAGTATGTGAGGAAGAGAGAAGGTTCTGGGGCAAGATGTATGTGAAAGAGAGAGAGGGCTCTGAGGCAAGAAGTATGTGAGGAAGAGAGAGGGCTCTGGGGCAAGATGTGTGTGAGGTAGAGAGAGAGCTCTGGCGCAAGACGTATGTGACGCAGAGAGAAGGTTCTGGGGGCAAGATGTATGTGAAGGAGAGAGAGGGTTCTGGGGCAAGAATTATGTGAGGTAGAGAGAAGGCTCTGGGGCAAGAAGTATATGAGGTAGAGAGAAGGCTCTAGGGCAAGGTGTATGTGAGGTAAAGTGAGGGCTCTGGAGCAAGATGAATGTGAGTCAGAGAGAGGGTTCTGGGGCAAGAATTATGTGAGAGAGAGTGAGGGCTCTGGGGCAAGAAGTATGTGAGGTAGATAGAGGCCTCTGGGGCATGAAGTATGTGAGGTAGAGTGAGAGCTCTGGGGCAAGAAATGTCTCAAGTAGAGAGATGGGCCTGAGGCAAAAAGTATTTGAGGTAGAGAGAGGGCTCAGGATCAAGAAGTGTCTAAGGTTGAGAGATTGCTCTGGGGCAAGAAGTATGCGAGGTAGAGAGAGGGCTCTGAGGCAAGACGTGTCTGAGGTTGAGAGAAGGATCTGAGGCAAGAAGTATGCGAGGTAGAGAGAGGGCTCTGGGGCAGAAAGTATATGAGGTGGAGAGAGGGCTTTAGGGCAAGATGTATGTGAGGTAAGAGATGGCTCTGGAGCAAGTAGTATGTGAGGTAGTGAAAGGGTTCAGGGGCAAGAAGTATGTGAGGTGGAAAAAGGGCTCTGGGGCAAGAAGTATGTGAGGTAGAGTGAGAGGGCTCTGGGGCAAGAAGTATGTGAGGTAGAGAGAGGGCTCTTGGGCAAGAAGACAGTGAGTGAGAGGGTTCTGGGGCTTGAAGTATGTGAGGTAGAGAGAGGGCTCTGGGCCAAGGTGTATGTGAGGTAAAGTAAGGGCTCTGGGCCAAGGTGTATGTGAGGTAAAGTAAGGGCTCTTGGGCAAGATGTATGTGAGGAAGAGAGAAGGCTCTGAGGCAAGATATATGTGAGGGAGAGAGAGGGCTCGGGGGCATGATGTATGTGAGGGAGAGAGAGGGGTCTCGGGCAAGATGTATGTGAGGGAGAGAGAGGGCTCTGGAGCAAGATGTATGTGAGGTAGAGATAGGGCTCTTGGTCAAGATGTATGTGAGGGAGAGAGAGGGCTCTGGGGCAAGATGTATGTGAGGAAGAAAGACATGGCTCTGGTTTAAGATTTATGTGAGGTAGAGAGAGGGTTCTGGGGCAAGATGTATGTGAGGTAGAGAGAGGGTTCTGGGGTGAGATGTATATGAGGTAGAGAGAGAGCTCTGGGGCAAGATGTATGAGAGGGAGAGAGAGGGCTCTGAGGCAAAATGTATATGAGGGAGAGAGAAGGCTCTGGGACAAGATGTATGTGAGGCAGAGAGAGGGCTCTGGGGCATGATGTATGTGAGGTAGAGAGAAGGCTCTGGGGTATGATGTATGTGAAGTAGAGAGAGGGCTCTGGGGCATGATGTATGTGAGGTTAAGAGAGGGCATCGGGACATGATGTATGTGAGATAGAGTGAGGGCTCAGGGGCAAGAATGTGAGGTGGAGAGAGGGCTCTGGGGCAGCATGTATGTGAGGTGGAGAGAGGGCTCTGGGGCATGTTGTATGTGAGATAGAGTGAGGGCTCTGGGACAAGATGTATGTGAGGGAGAGATAGGGCTCTGGGGCAATATGTATGTGAGATAGAGAGAAGGCTCTGGGGCATGATGTATGTGAGGTAGAGAGAGGGCTCTGGGGCATGTTGTATGTGAGATAGAGTGAGGGCTCTGGGACAAGATGTATGTGAGGGAGAGATAGGGCTCTGGGGCAAGATGTATGTGGGGTAGAGAGGGGTTTTGGGGCAAGATGTGTGTGAGGTAGAGTGATTGCTCTGAGTAAAGCAGTATGTGAGGTAGAGAGAGGGCTCTGGGGCAAGAATTGTGTGAGGTAGAGAGAGGGCTCTTGGGCAAGATCTATGTGAGGGAGAGAGAGAGGGCTCTGGGGCAAGATGTATGAGAGGAAGAAAGACGGGGCTCTGGAGCAAGATGTATGTGAGGTAGAGAGAGGGCTCTGGGGCAAGATGTATTTGAGGTAGAGAGAGAGGGTTCTGGGGCATGATTTATGGGATGTAGAGAGAGAGCTCTGGGGCAAGATGTATGAGAGGTAGAGAGAGAGCTCTGGGGCAAGATGTATGAGAGAGGGAGAGAGGGCTCTGAGGCAAGATGTATATGAGGGAGAGAGAGGGCTCTGGGGCAAGATGTATGTGAGGTGGAGAGAAGGGTCTGGGGCAAGATGTATGTGAGGTAGAGAGAGGGCTTTGGGGCATGATATATGTGAGGGAGAGAGAGGGCTCTGGAGCATGATGTATGTGAGGAAGAGATAAGGCTCTGGGGCATGATGTATGTGATGTAGAGAGAGGGCTCTGGGGCATGATGTATGTGAGGAAGAGAGAGGGCTTCGGGACATGATGTATGTGAGGTAGAGAAAGGGCTTTGGGCAAGATGTATGTGAGGTAGAGAGTGGTCTCTGGGGGAAGAAGTATGTGAGATAGAGAGAGAGAGAGCTCTGGGGCAAGGAGTGTGGGACTTTTGAGGCTTGACTCTATTTATTTAAATATTAATGTAATGAAAATCAATTACGAAGGACCACCCGCTTTTATAGTAAAGAGGGAAACTAATAAAATGTGATCATTAGAAAATTCCTAGATGAACCAGTAACTATGGATAAATACTAGAGAATATAATCACTTATAGAATTAATGGGCTGTATATAATTTAACTGAATCAAAGCCTCAAACACCTACATTGGGGGGTTATTACTAGAACTTCATATATGTCTAGGAACTAGTGTGGTTCGTGCACCAGTTCATTATGCAATAATCTAATCCTATGACCAATTATAGAATCAATAAAACAATCACCAATGAGAACATAGATTATGAACATGAGAAATTAATGATTATAATAAACACATGTTAATCCAGAAAACAGTGATCCGCAAGAATAATATACTACAGATAATGTAATTTAAGGAATACGGAAAAAGGTCTTAGCTTGAAGACGTTTTCCAAGACATCGGTTATGACTCATCCTCGGAATCTCCTGAACTCATCATGGAACACTGGGAGATGATTAACACGGGAAATGACAGCTCGGGGAATTCTTCACACACGCTGCAAATCAAAATATATTCAGTAGCAACATATTAGGCTGCTAAATATCTATGTTCAAGAAATTAAAATAGAGAGTGGAGACAGATAATAACCTGTGGTTTTTTATAGTCGCTCGGCGTAACGACAAGCTACCCAGCTATAACCTATCCTAAATGATGCATCAAACAGGAATAAGGGTACTTAGCTAATAGGGCACTGTGTAAGTTAAGGCTTGCCGAAGCTCGCGTCCTAGGTTCTGGCGTCGTAGCAACGAACACGTGGTGTCGAGCCTAGCCTAGATGTTGACGCGCTACTCTGGCCGGTCACGTTGGGTTACACGGAACAAATTAACAGGTTCCGGGCTGAACGTCAAATTAATTCTCTTGACAATTCAACACGGCGTATCCAGTGACACTGACACCAGCTAAGCTGCTATATTCTGCAACTATTCTTCACACCTCACAGTGGCGACTTTCTTCTCCCGCTCTCGGTGGCGTCCACCCGGCCGGCTTGGGTAATGGCGTCTCTCTGCCCCGCTCCGCGTCCCGCATTTGATACACAAATTATTTACTACGAATAATATCATTTATCGCAGTTGTGATTGAAATGCTCGGATAAGGACGGGTTTATTATTCAGAGGAGTTAAATATTATTATTTGCCCGTTTTACGGTGGTAAACAAGCAATGGAGATGAATTAAAGTCTCTCCAGGGCATTCACGCGTGACGTTAAATTTATTACCAGATAACAGTTATAACTATAAACGCTCTATTTGGCATTAGTTGGGGATCAGTTTATCTGTAAATAATTATCACACAGAACACCGTTGTTTTATAGAGAATCAAACTCAATTCTCAGACACACTGGATATAGATGTGTTCATTATAATGGAATCTGACGCAATACTGGCGTCTGGTGACGTAAGAATTCTAGCCTTATTGTACAGATGTAATTATTAGTACATGTGAACTCTACGTTTGGTTAATTTTAATTACTACAATGATTAGTAGATTTAGTAATAATTAATAATAATACAACAGTGTTGTATTAGTGTTGGAAATTTCCAACAAGAAGTGTCTGAGGTAGAGAGAGGGCTGTGAGGTAAGAAGGTTCTGAGGTAGAGAGATTGCTTTGGGGAAAGCAGTATGTGAGGTAGACAGAAAGCTCTGGTGCAAGAAGTGTGTGAGGTAGAGAGAGGGCTCTGAGGCAAGAAGTATGCGAGGTAGAGAGAGGGCTCTGGGGCAAGTAGTGAGTTAGAGAGAGGGTTCTAGGGCAAGAAGTATGAGAGGTGAAGAGAGGGCTCTGGGGAAAGAAGTAGAGAGAAGGCTATGGGGCAAAAAGTATGTGAGGTAGAGAGAGGGCTCTGGGGCAAGTAGTATGTGACGAAGAAAGAGGGTTTTGTGGCAAGAAGTATGTGAAGTGGAGAGATAGCTCTGGGGGCAAGAAGTATGTGAGGGAGAGAGAGGGCTCTGGGTTTAAAAGTTTGTAAGGTAGTGGGAGGGCCCTGGGCATGATGTATGTGAGGTAGAGACAGGGCTCTGGGGCAAGAAGTATGTGTGGTAGAGAGAAGGTTCCGGGGCAAGATGTATGTGAAGGAGAGAGAGGGCTCTGGGGCAAGAAATATGTGAGGTAGAGAGAAGGCTCTGGGGCAAGAAGTATTTGAGGTAGAGAGAGGGATCTGGGGCAAGAAGTATGTGAGGTAGATAAAAGGCTCTGGGGCAAAATGTAAGTGAGGGAGAGAGAGGGCTCTGGGGCAAGATGTATGTGAGGGAGAGATAGGGCTCTGGGGTAAGAAGTATGTGCGGTAGAGAGAGGGCTCTGGGGGAAGAAGTATTTGAGGCAGAGAGAGAGCTCTGGGGCAAGATATATGTGAGGGAGAGATAGGGCTCTGGGGCAAGATGTATGTGAGGTAGAGTGAGGATTCTGGGGCAAGAAGTATGTGAGGAAGAGAGGGCTCTGATGCAAGAAGTATGAGAGGTAGCGAGAGCGCTTTCAGGCAAAAAGTATCTGTGGTAGAGAGTGGGCACTGAGGCAAGAAGTATCCGAGGTAGAGAGAGGGCTCTGGGGCAATAAGTATGTGAGGAAGAGCAAGGGCTCTGGGGTAAGAAGTATGTGCGGTAGAGAGAGGTCTCTGGGGCAAGAAGTATTTGAGGCAGAGAGAGGGCTCTGGGGCAAGACGTATGTGAGGGGGAGAGAGGGTTCTGTGGCATGATGTATGTGAGGTAGAGAGAGGGCTCAGGGGCAAGAAGTATTTGAGGTAGAGAGAGAGGGCTCTGGGGCAAGATGTATGTGAGGTCGATAGAAGGCTCTGAGGCAAGATGTATGTGAGGGAGAGAGAGGGCTCTGAGGTAAGATGTATGTGAGGGAGATAGAGGGTTTTGGAGCATGATGTATGTGAGGGAAAGAGAGGGTTCTGGGGCAAGATGTATTTGAAGGAGAGAGAGGGCTCTAGGGCAAGAAGAATGTGAGGTAGAGATAGGGCTCCGGGGCATGATGTATATGAGGTAGTGAGAGGGCTCTGGAGCATGATGTATGTGAGGTACAGAGAGGGCTCTGAGGCAAGAAGTATGTGGGGATGAGAGAGAGCTCTAGGGCAAGATGTATATGAGGTAGAGAGAGAGCTCTGGGGCAAGAAGTTTGTGAGGTAAGAGAGAGCTCTGGGGCAAGAAGTCTCTGAGGTAGAGAGAGGGCTCTGGGGCAAGGAGTATGTGAGGTAGAGAGAGGGCTCTGGGGCAAGATATATATGAGGTAGAGAGAGGGCTCTAGACAACATGTATGTGAGGGAGAGAGAGGGCTCTGAGGCATGATGTATGTGAGGTAGAGAGAGGGCTCTGGGCCAAGAAGTATTTGAGGTAGAGAGAGGGCTCTGGGGCAAGAGGTATGTGAGGTAGAGAGAGGGTCCGTAGGCAATAAGTATGTGAGGTAGATAGAGCGCAATTGGCATGATATATGTGAGGTAGAGGGAGATCTCTGGGGCAAGAAGTATGTGTGGTAGAGAGAAGGTTGTGGGGCAATATGTATGTGAAGGAGAGAGAGGGCTCTGGGGCAAGAATTATGTGAAGTAGAGAGAAGGCTCTGGGGCAAGATGTATGTGAGGTAAAGAGAGGGCTCTGAGGGAAGAGGTATGTCAGGTAGAGTGAGGATTCTGGGGCAAGAAGTATGTGAGGTAGAGTGAGGATTCTGGGGCAAGAAGTATGTGAGGTAGAGAGGGCTCTGATGCAAGAAGTATGAGAGGTAGCGAGAGCGCTCTCAGGCAAAAAGTATCTGAGGTAGAGAGTGGGCACTGAGGCAAGAAGTATGTGAGGTAGAGAGAGGGCTTTGGGGCAAGAAGTATGTGTGGTAAAGAGAGGGCTATGGGAGCAAGATGAATGTGAGGTAAAGTGAGGGCTCTGGGGCAAGAATTATGTGAGGGAGATTGAGGGCTCTGGGGCATGATGTATGTGAGATAGAGAGAGGGCTCTGGGGCAAGAAGTATTTGAGGTAGAGAGAGGGCTCTGGGGCAAGAAGTATGTGAGGTAGATAGAATGCTCTGGGGCAAGATGTATGTGAGGGAGAGAGAGGGCTCTGAGGCAAGATGAATGTGAGAGAGAGATCAGGCTCTGGGGCTAGATGTATGTGAGGGAGAGAGAGGGCTCTGGGGCAAGAAGTATGAGAGTGAGAGAGAGGGCTCTAGGGCAAGAAATATGTGAATTAGAGTGTGGGCTCTGAGGCAAGATGTATGTGTGGTAGAGAGAAGGTTCTGAGGCAAGACGTATGTGAAGGAGAGAGAGAGTTCTGGGGCAAGAATTATGTGAGGTAGAGAGAAGGCTCTGGGGCAAAAAGTGTCTGAGGTAGAGAGAGGGCTCTGAGACAAGAAGTATGTGAGGAAGAGATAGGGCTCTGGGGCAAGATGTATGAGAGGTAAAGGGAGGGCTCTGAAGCAAGAGGTATGTGAGGTAGAATGAGGATTCTGGGGCAAGAAGTATGTGACGTAGAGAGGGCTCTGATGCAAGAAGTATGAGAGGTAGCAAGAGCGCTCACAGGCAAAAAGATTCTGAGGTAGAGAGTGGGAACTGAAGCAAGAAGTATCCGAGGTAGTGAGAGGGCTCTGGAGCAATAAGTATGTGAGGTAGAGAAAGGGCTCAGGGGCAAGTATTATGTGAGGTAGAGAGAGGGCTCTGGGGTATGAAGAACGTGAGGTAGAGAGAGTGCTCTGGGGCAAGATGTATGTGAGGTAGAGAGTGGGCTCTAAATCAAGATGTATATGAGGTAGAGAGAGGGCTCTGGGACAAGAAGTTTGTGAGGTAGAGAGAGAGCTCTGGGGCAAGAAGTCTCTGAGGTAGAGAGAGGGCTCTGGGGTAAGGAGTATGCGAGGTAGAGAGAGACCTCTGGGGCAAGATATATGTGAGGTAGAGAGAGGGCTCTAGACAAGATGTATGTGAGCGAGAGAGAGGGCTCTGGGGCAAGAATTATGTGAGGTAGACAGAAAGCTCTGGGGAAAAAGTGAGTGAGGTAGAGAGAGGGCTCTGGGGCAAGAAGTATGTGAGAGAGAGAGAGGGCTCTGGGGCATGATGTATGTGAGGTAGAGAGAAGCCTCTGGGCCAAGAAGTATTTGAGGTAGAGAGAGGGCTCTGGGGCAAGAAGTATGTGAGGGAGAGAATGGGCTCTGAGGTAAGATGTATGTGAGGGAGAGAGAGGGCTCTGAGGTAAGATGTATGTGAGGGAGATAGAGGGTGTTGGAGCATGATGTATGTGAGGGAAAGAGAGGGTTCTGGGGCAGGATGTATTTGAAGGAGAGAGAGGGCTCTGGGGCAAGAATTATGTGAGGTAGAGAGAAGGCTCTGGGGCAAAAAGTGTCTGAGGTAGAGAGAGGGCTCTGAGACAAGAAGTATGTGAGGAAGAGAGAGGGCTCTGGGGCAAGATGTATGAGAGGTAAAGGGAGGGCTCTGAAGCAAGAGGTATGTGAGGTAGAGTGAGGATTCTGGGGCAAGAAGTATGTGAGAGAGAGAGAGAGGGCTCTGGGGCATGATGTATGTGAGGTAGAGAGAGGCCTCTGGGCCAAGAAGTATTTGAGGTAGAGAGAGGGCTCTGGGGCAAGAAGTATGTGAGGGAGAGAAAGGGCTCTGAGGTAAGATGTATGTGAGGGAGAGAGAGGGCTCTGAGGTAAGATGTATGTGAGGGAGATAGAGGGTTTTGGAGCATGATGTATGTGAGGGAAAGAGAGGGTTCTGGGGCAGGATGTATTTGAAGGAGAGAGAGGGCTCTAGGGCAAGAAGAATGTGAGGTAGAGATAGGGCTCCGGGGCATGATGTATATGAGGTAGTGAGAGGGCTCTGGAGCATGATGTATGTGAGGTACAGAGAGGGCTCTGAGGCAAGAAGTATGTGGGGATGAGAGAGAGCTCTAGGGCAATATCTATATGAGGTAGAGAGAGAGCTCTGGGGCAAGAAGTCTCTGAGGAAGAGAGAGGGCTCTGGGGCAAGGAGTATGTGAGGTAGAGAGAGGGCTCTGGAGCAAGATATATGTGAGGTAGAGAGAGGGCTCTAGACAAGATGTATGTGAGGGAGAGAGAGGGCTCTGGGTCAAGAATTACGTGAGGTAGAGAGAAGGCTCTGGGGGAAGAAGTGATTGAGGAAGAGAGAGCACTCTGGGGCAAGAAGTATGTGAGAGAGAGAGAGGGCTCTGAGGCAGGATGTATGTGAGGTAGAGAGAGGCCTCTGGGCCAAGAAGTATTTGAGGTAGAGAGAGGGCTCTGGGGCAAGAAGTATGTGAGGTAGAGAGAGGGTCCGTAGGCAATACGTTTGTGAGGTACATAGAGCGCAATTGGCATGATATATGTGAGGTAGAGGGAGGGCTCTGGGGCAAGAAGTATGTGTGGTAGAGAGAAGGTTGTGGGGCAATATGTATGTGAAGGAGAGAGAGGGCTCTGGGGCAAGAATTATGTGAGGTAGAGAGAAGGCTCTGGGGCAAAAAGTGTTTGAGGTAGAGAGAGGGCTCTGAGACAAGAAGTATGTGAGGAAGAGAGAGGGCTCTGGGGCAAGATGTATGAGAGGTAAAGAGAGGGCTCTGAAGCAAGAGGTATGTGAGGTAGAGTGAGGATTCTGGGGCAAGAAGTATGTGACGTAGAGTGGGCTCTGATGCAAGAAGTATGAGAGGTAGCAAGAGCGCTCACAGGCAAAAAGATTCTGAGGTAGAGAGTGGGAACTGAGGCAAGAAGTATCCGAGGTAGTGAGAGGGCTCTGGAGCAATAAGTATGTGAGGTAGAGAAAGGGCTCAGGGGCAAGAATTATGTGAGGTAGAGAGAGGGCTCTGGGGCATGAAGAACGTGAGGTAGAGAGAGTGCTCTGGGGCAAGATGTATGTGAGGTAGAGAGTGGGCTCTAAAGCAAGATGTATATGAGGTAGAGAGAGGGCTCTGGGACAAGAAGTTTGTGAGGTAGAGAGAGAGCTCTGGGGCAAGAAGTCTCTGAGGTAGAGAGAGGGCTCTGGGGTAAGGAGTATGCGAGGTAGAGAGAGAGCTCTGGGGCAAGATATATGTGAGGTAGAGAGAGGGCTCTAGACAAGATGTATGTGAGCGAGAGAGAGGGCTCTGGGGCAAGAATTACGTGAGGTAGAGAGAAAGCTCAGGGGAAAAAGTGATTGAAGTAGAGAGAGGGCTCTGGGGCAAGAAGTATGTGAGAGAGAGAGAGGGCTCTTAGCCATGATGTATGTGAGGTAGAGTGAGGCCTCTGGGCCAAGAAGTATTTGAGGTAGAGAGAGGGCTCTGGGGCAAGAAGTATGTGAGGTAGAGAGAGGGTCCGTAGGCAATACGTTTGTGAGGTAGATAGAGCGCAATTGGCATGATATATGTGAGGTAGAGGGAGGGCTCTGGGGCAAGAAGTATGTGTGGTAGAGAGAAGGTTGTGGGGCAATATGTATGTGAAGGAGAGAGAGGGGTCTGGGGCAAGAATTATGTGAGGTAGAGAGAAGGCTCTGGGGAAAGAAGTATCTGAGGTAGAGAGAGGGCTCTGAGGCAAAAAGTATGTAAGGAAGAAAGAAGGGTCTGGGGCAAGATGTATGTGAGGTAAAGAGTGGGCTCAGAGGGAAGAGGTATGTGAGGTAGAGTGAGGATTCTGGGGCAAGAAGTATGTGAGGTAGAGAGGGCTCTGATGCAAGAAGTATGAGAGGTAGGGAGAGCGCTCTCAGGCAAAAAGTATCTGAGGTAGAGAGTGGGCACTGAGGCAAGAAGTATCCGAGGTAGAGAGAGAGGGCTCTGGGGCAATAAGTATGTGAGGTAGAGAGAGGGCTCTGGGGGCAAGATGTATGTGAGATAAAGGGGGGGCTCTGGGGCAAGAATTATGTGAGGGAGATTGTGGGCTCTGGGGCATGATGTATGTGAGATAGAGAGAGGGCTCTGGGGCAAGAAGTATTTGTGGTAGAGAGAGTTCTCTGGGGCAAGAATTATGTGAGGTAGATAGAATGCTCTGGGGCAAGATGTATGTGAGGGAGAGAGAGGGCTCTGAGGCAAGATGAATGTGAGTTAGAGAGAGGGCTCTGGGGCTAGATGTATGTGATGGTAGAAAGTGGGCTCCGGGGCATGATGTATGTGAGGTAGTCATAGGGCTCTTGGGCATGATGTATGTGAGGTAGAAAGAGGGCCATGGGGCATGATGTATGCGAGGTAGATAGAGGGCTCTGGGGCAAGATGTATGTGAGGTAGAGAGAGGGTTCTGAGGCAAGATGTATGTAAGAAAGAGATCATGATCTGGGGCAAGATGTATGTGAGGGTGAGAGAGGGCTCTGGGGCAAGATGTATGTGAGGGTGAGAGAGGGCTCTGGGGCAATATGTATGTGAGGGAGAGAGAGAGGGCTCTGGGGCAAGAAGTATCCGAGGTAGAGAGAGAGCTCTGTGGCCAAGAAGTATATGAGGTAGAGAGAGGGCTCTGGGGCCAGATGTATGTGTGGTAGAGAGAGGGCTCTGGGGCCAGATGTATATGAGATGGAGAGAGGGCTCAGCCATGATGTATGTGAGGTAGAGATAGGGCTCTGGGGCAAGATGTATGTGAGGTAGAGAGAGGGATCTGGGGCAAGATGCATGTGATGGTAGAGAGTGGGCTCCGGGGCATGATGTATGTGAGGTAGAGAGAGGGCTCTGGGGCAAGATGTATGTGAGGTAGAGAGGGGTCTCTAGGGCATAGTGTATGTGAGGTGGAGAGAGGGCTCTGGGGCAAGAAGAGTCTGAAGTAGAGAGTTTGCTCTGAGGCAAGTAGTATGTGAAGTAGAGAGAGGGCTCTGAGGCAAGAGGTATGTGAGGTAGAGTGAGAGCTCTGGGGCAAGAAGTATGTTAGGTACAGAGAGGGTTACTAGGGCAAGTAGTATGTGAGGTAGAAAGAGGGTTTTGGGGCAAGAAGTATGTGAGGTGGAGAGAGGGCTCTGGGGCAAGAAGTATGTGAGGTAGAGAGAGGGCTCTGGGGCAAAATGTATGTGAGGTAGAGAGAAGGCTCTGGGGCAAGAAGTATGTGAGGTAGAGAGAGAGCTCTGGGGCATGATATATGTGAGGTAGAGAGAGGGCTCTGGGGCAAGATGTATGTGAGATAGAGAAAGGGCTCTGGGGCAAGAAGTATGTGAGGTAAAAAACGGGCTCTGGGTGCAAGATGTATGTGAGGTAGAGAGAGGGCTCTGGGCCAAGAAGTATTTGAGGTAAAGAGAGGGCTCTGGGGCAAGAAGTATGTGAGGTAGAGAGAGGGTCCATAGGCAATAAGTATGTGAGGGAGATAGAGGGCAATTGGCATGATATATGTGAGGTAGAGAGAGGGCTCTGGGGCAAGAAGTATGTGAGGGAGATAGAGGGCTCTGGGGCAAGATATATGTGAGGTAGAGAGAGGGCTCTGGGTCAAGAATTACGTGAGGTAGAGAGAAAGCTCTGGGGGAAAAAGTGATTGAGGTAGAGAGAGCGCTCTGGGGCAAGAAGTATGTGAGAGAGAGAGAGGGCTCTGAGGCATGATGTATGTGAGGTAGAGAGAGGGCTCTGGGCCAATAAGTATTTGAGGTAGAGAGAGGGCTCTGGGGCAAGAGGTATGTGAGGTAGAGAGAGGGTCCGTAGGCAATAAGTATGTGAGGTAGATAGAGCGCAATTGGCATGATATATGTGAGGTGGAGGGAGATCTCTGGAGCAAGAAGTATGTGTGGTAGAGAGAAGGTTGTGGGGCAATATGTATGTGAAGGAGAGAGAGGGCTCTGGGGCAAGAATTATGTGATGTAGAGAGAAGGCTCTGGGGCAACATGTATGTGAGGTAAAGAGAGGGCTCTGAGGGAAGAGGTATGTGAGGTAGAGTGAGGATTCTGGGGCAAGAAGTATGTGAGGTAGAGTGAGGATTCTGGGGCAAGAAGTATGTGAGGTAGAGAGGGCTCTGATGCAAGAAGTATGAGAGGTAGCGAGAGCGCTCTCAGGCAAAAAGTATCTGAGGTAGAGAGTGGGCACTGAGGCAAGAAGTATCCGAGGTAGAGAGAGGGCTCTGGTGCAATAAGTATGTGAGGTAGAGAAAGGGCTCTTGGGGGAAGAAGTATGTGCGGTAGAGAGAGGGCTTTGGGGCAAGAAGTATGTGAGGTAGAGAGAGGGCTCTGGGAGCAAGATGAATGTGAGGTAAAGTGAGGGCTCTGGGGCAAGAATTATGTGAGGGAGATTGAGGGCTCTAGGGCATGATGTATGTGAGATAGAGAGAGGGCTCTGGGGCAAGGAGTATTTGAGGTAGAGAGAGTGCTCTGGGGCAAGAAGTATGTGAGGTAGATAGAATGCTCTGGGGCAAGATGTATGTAAGGGAGAGAGAGGGCTCTGAGGCAAGATGAATGTGAGAGAGAGATCAGGCTCTGGGGCTAGATGTATGTGAGGGAGAGAGAGGGCTCTGGGGCAAGAAGTACGAGAGTGAGAGAGAGGGCTCTGGGGCAAGAAATATGTGAATTAGAGTGTGGGCTCTGAGGCAAGATGTATGTGTGGTAGAGAGAAGGTTCTGGGGCAAGACTTATGTGAAGGAGAGAGAGGGCTCTGGGGCAAGAATTATGTGAGGTAGAGAGAAGGCTCTGGGGCAAAAAGTGTCTGAGGTAGAGAGAGGGCTCTGAGACTAGAAGTATGTGAGGAAGAGAGAGGGCTTTGGGGCAAGATGTATGAGAGGTAAAGAGAGGGCTCTGAAGCAAGAGGTATGTGAGGTAGAGTGAGGATTCTGGGGCAAGAAGTATGTGACGTAGAGAGGGCTCTGATGCAAGAAGTATGAGAGGTAGCAAGAGCGCTCACAGGCAAAAAGATTCTGAGGTAGAGAGTGGGAACTGAGGCAAGAAGTATCCGAGGTAGTGAGAGGGCTCTGGAGCAATAAGTATGTGAGGTAGAGAAAGGGCTCAGGGGCAAGAATTATGTGAGGTAGAGAGAGGGCTCTGGGGCATGAAGAACGTGAGGTAGAGAGAGTGCTCTGGGGCAAGATGTATGTGAGGTAGAGAGTGGGCTCTAAAGCAAGATGTATATGAGGTAGAGAGAGGGCTCTGGGACAAGAAATTTGTGAGGTAGAGAGAGAGCTCTGGGGCAAGAAGTCTCTGAGGTAGAGAGAGGGCTCTGGGGTAAGGAGTATGCGAGGTAGAGAGAGAGCTCTGGGGCAAGATATATGTGAGGTAGAGAGAGGGCTCTAGACAAGATGTATGTGAGCGAGAGAGAGTGCTCTGGGGCAAGAATTACGTGAGGTAGAGAGAAACCTCTGGGGAAAAAGTGATTGAGGTAGAGAGAGGGCTCTGGGGCAAGAAGTATGTGAGAGAGAGAGAGGGCTCTGGGGCATGATGTATGTGAGGTAGAGAGAGGCCTCTGGGCCAAGAAGTATTTGAGGTAGAGAGAGGGCTCTGGGGCAAGAAGTATGTGAGGTAGAGAGAGGGTCCGTAGGCAATACGTTTGTGAGGTAGATAGAGCGCAATTGGCATGATATATGTGAGGTAGAGGGAGGGCTCTGGGGCAAGAAGTATGTGTGGTAGAGAGAAGGTTGTGGGGCAATATGTATGTGAAGGAGAGAGAGGGGTCTGGGGCAAGAATTATGTGAGGTAGAGAGAAGGCTCTGTTGAAAGAAGTATCTGAGGTAGAGAGAGGGCTCTGAGGCAAGAAGTATGTAAGGAAGAAAGAAGGCTCTGGG
This sequence comes from Procambarus clarkii, assembly GCF_040958095.1. NCBI lineage: Eukaryota > Metazoa > Arthropoda > Malacostraca > Decapoda > Cambaridae > Procambarus > Procambarus clarkii. Next base: position 14,106,559 of record NC_091183.1, read on the forward strand.
GCAAGTTGTATGTGAGGTAAAGAGTGGGCTCAGAGGGAAGAGGTATGTGAGGTAGAGTGAGGATTCTGGGGCAAGAAGTATGTGAGGTAGAGAGGGCTCTGATGCAAGAAGTATGAGAGGTAGCGAGAGAGGGCTCTGGGGCAATAAGTATGTGAGGTAGAGAGAGGGCTCTGGGGGCAAGATGTATGTGAGATAAAGTGGGGGCTCTGGGGCAAGAATTATGTGAGGGAGATTGAGGGCTCTGGGGCATGATGTATGTGAGATAGAGAGAGGGCTCCGGGGCAAGAAGTATTTGTGGTAGAGAGAGTTCTCTGGGGCAAGAATTATGTGAGGTAGATAGAATGCTCTGGGGCAAGATGTATGTGAGGGAGAGAGAGGGCTCTGAGGCAAGATGAATGTGAGTTAGAGAGAGGGCTCTGGGGCTAGATGTATGTGATGGTAGAGAGTGGGCTCCGGGGCATGATGTATGTGAGGTAGTCAGAGGGCTCTTGGGCATGATGTATGTGAGGTAGAAAGAGGGCCATGGGGCATGATGTATGCGAGGTAGATAGAGGGCTCTGGGGCAAGATGTATGTGAGGTAGAGAGAGGGCTCTGAGGCAAGATGTATGTAAGAAAGAGATCATGATCTGGGGCAAGATGTATGTGAGGGTGAGAGAGGGCTCTGGGGCAAGATGTATGTGAGGGTAAGAGAGGGCTCTGGGGCAATATGTATGTGAGGGAGAGAGAGAGGGCTCTGGGGCAAGAAGTATCCGAGGTAGAGAGCTCTGTGGCCAAGAAGTATATGAGGTAGAGAGAGGGCTCTGTGGCCAGATGTATGTGTGGTAGAGAGAGGGCTCTGGGGCCAGTTGTATATGAGATGGAGAGAGGGCTCAGCCATGATGTATGTGAGGTAGAGATAGGGCTCTGGGGCAAGATGTATGTGAGGTAGAGAGAGGGAGATGGGGCAAGATGCATGTGATGGTAGAGAGTGGGCTCCGGGGCATGATGTATGTGAGGTAGAGAGAGGGCTCTGGGGCAAGATGTATGTGAGGCAGAGAGGGGTCTCTGGGGCATAGTGTGTGTGAGGTAGAGAGAGGGCTCTGGGGCAAGAAGAGTCTGAGGTAGAGAGTTTGCTCTGAGGCAAGTAGTATGTGAGGTAGAGAGAGGGCTCTGAGGCAAGAGGTATGTGAGGTAGAGAGAGGGCTCTGGGGCAAGAAGTTTCTGAGGAAGAGAGATTGCTCTGAGGCAAGAAGTATATGAGGTAGAGAGAGGACTCTGAGGCAAGATGTATGTGAGGTAGAGAGAGGGCTCTGGGGCAAGAAGTTTCTGAGGAAGAGAGATTGCTCTGAGGCAAGAAGTATATGAGGTAGAGAGAGGACTCTGAAGCATGAAGTATGTGAGGTAAAGACAGGGCTCTGGGGCAAGGAGTATGTGGGGTAAAGAGAGGGCTCTGAGGCAAAAAGTATGTGAGGTAAAGAGAGGGCTCTTGGGCAAGAAGTATGTGAGGTAGAGAGAGGGCTCTGGGGCAAGATGTATGTGAGGTAGAGAGAGAGGGCTCAGGGGCATGATGTATGCGAAGTAGAGAAAGGGCTCTAGGGCAAGATGTATGTGAGATAAAGATAGGGCTCTGAGGCAAGAAGTATGTGAGGTAAAGAGAAGGTTCTGGGGCAAGTAGTATGTTAGGTAGAGAGAGGGTTTTGGGGCAAAAGATATATGAGGTAGAGAGAGGGCTCTGGGGCAAGAAGTATGTGAGGTAGAGAGAGAGCTCTGGGGCAAGTAGTATGTGAGGTAGAGACAGGGTTCAGGGGAAAAAAGTATGAGAGGTGGAGATAGGGCTCTGGGGCGAGAAGCATGTGAGGTAGAGAGAGGGCTCTGGGGCAAGTAGTATGTGAGGTAGAAAGATTGGTTTTGGGGCAAGAAGTATGTGTGATGGAGAGAGGGCTCTAGGGCAAGAAGTGTGTGACGGAGAGAGAGGGCTCTGAGGCAAAAAGCATGTTAGGCAGAGAGAAGGCTCTGGGGCAAGAAGTATGTGAGGTAGAGAGAGGGCTCTGGTGGCAAAATGTATGTGAGGTAGAGAGAGATCTATGGAGCATGATGTATGTGAGGTAGAGTGAGAACTCTGGGGCAAAAAGTGTCTGAGGTAAAAAGAGGGTTCTGAGGCAAGAAGTATGTGAGGTGGACAGAGGGCTCTGGGGCATGATATATGTGAAGAAGAGTGAAGGTTTTGGGGCAAGATATATGTAAGATTGAGAAAGGGCTCTGAGGCAAAAAGTATGCGAGGTAGAGAGAGGGCTCTGGGGCAAGAAGTATGTGAGGTAATGAGAGGGCTCTGGGGGCAAGAAGTATGTGAGGTAGAGAGATGACTCTGGGGCAAGAAGTATGTGAGGGAGAGAGAGGGTTTTGGGGCAAAAAGTATGTGAGGTGGAGAGAGGGCTCTGGGGCAAAAATTATGTGAGGCAGAGAGAGGGCTCTGGGGCAAGATGTATGTGAGGGAGAGAGAGGGCTCTGAGGCAAGATGTATATAAGGTAGAGAGAGAGCTCTGTTGCAAGATGTATGTGAGGTAGACAGAGGGCTATGGGGCAAGACGTATGTGAGGTACTGAGAGAGGTCTGGGGCAAGATGTATGTGAGGTAGAGAGACGGCTCTGGGGCAAGAAGTATGTGAAGTAAAGAGAGGGCTCTGTGGCAAGATGTATGTGTGGTAGAATGAGGGCTCTGAGGGAAGATGTATGTGAGGTAGAGAAAGGGTTCTGAGGCAAGAAGTATGCGAGGTGGAGAGAGGGCTCTGAGGCAAGATGTGTCTGACGTAGAGAGAGGGCTCTGAGGCAAAAAGTATGCGAGGTAGAGTGAAGGCTCTGGGGCAAGAAGTATGTGAGGTGGAGAGAGGGCTCTGGGGGCAAGATGTATGTGAGGTAGAGAGAGAGCTCTGGGGCAAGAAGTTTCTGAGGTAAAGAGAGAGTTCTGAGGCAAGAAGTATGTGAGGTAGATTGAGGGCTCTGGGGCAAGATATATGTGAGGTAGAGAAAGAGGGCTCTGGGGCAAGATGTATGTGAGGTAGAGAGAGAGGGCTCTGGGGCAAGAAGTACGTGAAGTAAAGAGAGGGCTCTCGGCGCAAGAGGTATGTGAGGTCGAGAGATGGCTCTGGGGCAAGAAGTATGTAAGGGAGAGAGAGGGCTCTGTGGCAAGATGTATGTGAGGAGAGAGAGAGGGCTCTGAAGCCAGATGTGTGTGAGGGAGAGATCTGGCTCTGGGACAAGATGTATGTGAGGGAGAGAAGAGGGTTCTAGCGCAATATGTATGCGAGGTAGAGAGAGAGGGCTCAGGAGCAAGATGTATGTGAGGGAGAGAGAGGGCTCTGAGGCAAAATGTATGTGAGGTAGAGAGAGGTCTCTGGGGCAAGATGTATGTGAGGTAGAGCGAAGGCTCTGGGACATGATGTATGTGAAGTAGAGAGATGGCTCTGGGGCTAGAAGTATGTGAGGTAGAGAGAGGGCTCTGAGACAAGAAGAATACCAGCAAAAAGAAGCACACAAGATAAAATTATATATTATGTAAATCAAGAACACAAGTGCCGTGTACATTATGGACTATAGGCGTGAATGTAGAGATCTAGCGAGTGAGCGCCTCCTGAAGATTAGCGAACAGCGGTTTTATTGTGGACAGTATATTAATGAAAATATATTTAAGAGTAAACTAAGCAATGATCTACTGGACAGATCGGCCATATAAGTTAACTTCCAGTCATGTGAATTAATTACGTAAGATACATTCTAACTAGTTATCATATGCTGACACTAAAACACGGCTCGGTAGGAAGAAAACACGGTTTGGGAGGAAGAAAACACGACTCGGGAGGAAGAAAACACGGCTCGGGAGGAAGAAAACACTGCTTTTGAGGAAGAGAACACGGAAGAAAACACGAGTCCTTGGGAGGAAGAAAACACGGCTTGAGAAGAAAAAAACACGGCTTGGGAGGAAGAAAACACGGCTTGGGAGGAAAAAAACACTGCTTGGGAGGAAGAAAACACGGCTTGGGAGAAAGAAAACACGGCTCGGGAGGAAGAAAACACGGCTCGGGAGGAAGAGAGCACGGCTCGGGAGGAAGAAAACTCGGCTCGGGAGGAAGAAAACTCGGCTTGGGAGGAAGAAAACTCGGCTTGGGGGGAAGAAAACTCGGCTTGGGAGGAAGAAAACCCGGTTTGGGAGAAAGAAAACATGGCTCGGGAGGAAGAAAACGCGAATCGGGAGGAAGAAAACAAGGCTCGGGAGGAAGAGAACACGGTTTGGGAGGAAGAAAACACGGCTTGGGAGGAAGAAAACACGGCTCGGGAGGAAGAAAACACGGTTTGGGAGGAAGAAAACATGGCTCGGAAGGAAAAAACACGGCTCGGGAGAAAGAAATCATGGCTCGTAAGGAAGAAAACACGGCTTGGGAGTAAGAAAACACGGCTTTGGAGGAAGAAAACACTTCTTGGGAGGAGGAAAACGTGCCTCGAAAGAAAGAAAGCACGGCTCGGGAGGAAGAAAGCACGGCTCGTGAGGAAGAAAACACGGCTTGTGAGGAAGAAAACAAGGCTTGGGAGGAATAAAACACGGCTCGGGAGGAAGAAAACATGGCTCGGGAGGAAGAAAACACGGCTTGGGAGTAAGAAAACACGGCTTGGGAGGAAGAAAACACGGCTTGGGAGGATGAAACACGGCTCGGGAGGAAGAAAACACGGCTAGGGAGAAAGAAAACGCGGCTCGGGAGGACGAAAACACGGCTCGGGAGGAAGAAAACACGGCTCGGGAGGAAGAAAACACGGCTCGGGAGTAAGAAAACACGGCTTGGGAGGAAGAAAACATGGGTTGGGAGGAAGAAAACACGGCTTGGGAGAAAGAAATCATGGCTCGTAAGGAAGAAAACACGAGTTGGGAGGAAGAAAACACGGCTCGGGAGGAAGAAATCATGGCTCGGGAGGAAGAAAACACGGCTTGGGAGTAAGAAAACATGGCTTGGGAGGAAGAAAACACGGCTCGGGAGGAAGAAAACACGCCTTGGGAGGAAGAAAACACGGCTCGGGAGGAAGAAAACACGGCTCGGGAGTAAGAAAACACAGCTTGGGAGGAAGAAAACACCGGTTGGGAGGAAGAAAACACGGCTCGGGAGAAAGAAATCATGGCTCGTAAGGAAGAAAACACGAGTTGGGAGGAAGATAACACGGCTCGGGAGGAAGAATTCATGGCTCGGGAGGAAGAAAACACGGCTTGGGAGTAAGAAAACACGGCTTGGGAGGAAGAAAACACGGCTCGGGAGGAAGAAAACATGGCTTGGGAGGAAGAAAATGTTGTAATCCACAAGTTAGTAGGGATTATTAGCTAGAGGATCATTACTACAACACTTAACGAATGATGATTGGAAGTACATGTTAAGTAGACAGACTATGGATCACATATCTCAGAAAGGTTAATGGATTAAGACCGCAGCTGCTTAGCCAAATTAATAATTCCTGGAAAGAGGACTCAGGCTTCTAGGAATAAGGTTACCGCTCTAGGGATAAGGTTAATCGGATTATACCTTCCTTGAGAGGCGGTGTGAAATGGTTGAGGCCATGGCTGACTGGAGACAGTCTGGATGTGGGAGTGGAACTGGCAAGTCCTCCGGGGTCTCCGTTTGTGGCAGCAACGAAGTGTAGCAGACAGCTATGCGAGAGCCTGGTGTGATCTTAGTGACCAAGTTAAGTCTGCAGTATGTGAGTATTGAATGAAAGACTAACCAGGTGTGGAGCGTTGTAGTAATTATTCCATATTAGGGACTTAGGCGGAAGTTACGAGTGCAAGTGGTGACCGCGGAGGTCAAGTGGTTTATGGGTATTGAAAGTGTATTTACCTAAGAGAGTATATTAATATGTTATTAATTGTCAGAGTCTATTTTTGAAATTAAATGACAAAACCCGACGGCCTTTAAATACCTTCCATCTGTCCCCTCATAGTGTTCCTGGTTTGGTTGGTGATGGAATGTTATGGAATTGGTACACAACATATTTGGTGGCAGCGCAAACAGGTTTTGGAACACTTTGAGAGATGAAGGAAGTGTGTTACTGGTTTAGTTGGTGAGGGAATGTTCGGGAAATGGTAGACGTCGGGTTGTGTTGAGAACGGTGGTTACTAGACGGAGGAATGAAGGGTCAGGTGAGACCAGGTCAGAGGTGTTAGGCAATTAAAGGGACTAGGCCATTGTGGGGCACAAGTGGGATTTATTTCTTTCTTTCCAGATTCCTGCAACGAGAGACGGCTAAGATGCAAGTCTGGATCACTGAATCATCCGGATCCAAAACATGTGCAGTGTTCGTAGTGCGAATTATACAGAGTGGCGAGGGAAACTAGCGTGGGTGAATGTGGGCCAGTGTTGGCCATTTACGGGTCAAGCGATGGGTGGGCCAAGTGAGCTACACCTTGGAGCTTGTTATATATCGTCGGTATGGTGGAAATAGTGAGAAACCGTTGCAAAGGACAAAGCAAACGTGAAAACTACGTAGTTTGAAGTCAACCAAACCAAAGTCAAAGTCAACCAAATATCATGTAAAGTGTAGATCGAATATTTTAAAGATAATTAAATATTACGTAAAGATTTGAGCGAATTCCAGCGTTGTCAGACGTAGATACAGAAAATAGACACAGTGAATTATGGACGCCTTGGCATAGCGAGTGACGCGTAATTTCCCGTCTGGGGTTCGACGTCTAGAGTACCGTGGAGAGGTCCATGGAGATTTTTTTGTGGGTGCAGGTAGCATTATGGAAAGTGTTACCAGGGGACACGGGGAGCGTGTCCTGTTGGTGGGGGGGTGTGGCTTCCAGAGGTGGCGACGCAGTGTGTACTGGCGTTTGGACGCCAAGTGTAGTGCATGGTTGTGTATTGGCGTTTGTACGCCGGGGTGTGTAGTGTAATGCACGTGTAGTGGCTTATTAAACGCCAGCGTAATGCATAGTATTTACTGTAGTGAAATGTGCATGTTTTGACTGTTGATATTATGGATGTAGTATAGTGCATGCCATTGTTGGCATTGTAGCGCCAAGGTGTAGCATGTGTAGCATAACTGGTTGTTGTAACGCCGTGTGTTGTGTTGATGGCGTTGGGGACGCCGTGTGTTATGTTGATGGCGTTGGGGACGCCGTGTGTTATGTTGATGGCGTTGGGGACGCCGGGTGTTGTGTTGATGGCGTTGGGGACGCCGTGTGTTATGTTGATGGCGTTGGGGACGCCGGGTGTTGTGTTGATGGCGTTGGGGACGCCGTGTGTTATGTTGATGGCGTTGGGGACGCCGGGTGTTGTGTTGATGGCGTTGGGGACGCCGTGTGTTATGTTGATGACGTTGGGGACGCCGGGTGTTGTGTTGATGGCGTTAGGGACGGCGGGTGTTGTGTTGATGGCGTTGGGGACTCCGTGTGTGTTGTGTTGACGGCATTGGGGACGCCGTGTGTGTTGTGTTGACGGCGTTGGGGATGCCGGGTGTTGTGTTGATGGCGTTGGGGACGCCGGGTGTTGTGTTGATGGCGTTGGGGACGCCGGATGTTATGTTGATGGCGTTGGGGACACCGGGTGTTGTGTTGATGGCGTTGGGGACGCCGTGTGTTGTGTTGATGGCGTTGGGGACGCCGGATGTTATGTTGATGGCGTTGGGGACGCCGGGTGTTGTGTTGATGGCGTTGGGGACGCCGTGTGTGTTGTGTTGACGGCGTTGGGGACGCCGTGTGTGTTGTGTTGACGGCGTTGGGGACGCCGGGTGTTGTGTTGATGGCGTTGGGGACGCCGGGTGTTGTGTTGATGGCGTTGGGGACGCCGTGTGTTGTGTTGATGGCGTTGGGGACGCCGGGTGTTGTGTTGATGGCGTTAGGGACGCCGTGTGTGTTGTGTTGATGGCGTTGGGGACGCCGTGTGTGTTGTGTTGACGGCGTTGGGGACGCCGGGTGTTGTGTTGATGGCGTTGGGGACGCCGTGTGTGTTGTGTTGACGGCGTTGGGGACGCCGTGTGTGTTGTGTTGACGGCGTTGGGGATGCCGGGTGTTGTGTTGATGGCGTTGGGAACGCCGGGTGTTGTGTTGGGGACGCCGTGTGTTGTGTTGATAGCGTTGGGGACGCCGGATGTAATGTAATGGCGTTGGGGACACCGGGTGTTGTGTTGATGGCGTTGGGGACGCCGGATGTTATGTTGATGGCGTTGGGGACGCCGGGTGTTGTGTTGATGGCGTTGGGGACGCCGTGTGTGTTGTGTGTACGGCGTTGTGGACGCCGTGTGTGTTGTGTTGATGGCGTTGGGGACGCCGGGTGTTATGTTGATGGCGTTGGGGACGCCATTAGGTTGTGTAGTGTGGGGGCGTTTGGACGCCTGGTATGGAGTGAGGTGTTGTGGAGTATATGGTGGCGCAGGGGCGCCAGGTAGTGGTCGGTAAGGTGAGTATCGGCGTAGCAAGGTCGGTGTGTTAGGACGCAGGAATTGGTTGTGGGGATGTGTGGCGATATAATGAGGTCATCAGTGGTAGGGATGACCAGGGGTGATGGTGTGTCGGAGTGGGTAAGTCGTATGGATAAGATGAAATGTGGATAATTGCAGGAGTTGGTGGCTGCAGTAGGCGAGTCAAGTCGATATCTCTAGCAAGAGTCATAAAAGACTAATAAAAATTCATTATTTTCATTAAAATTTTCATTAATTAAGTCAGAGTGGGTAAGTCTTATGGATAAGATTACAAGGTAGAATTTCAAAAATTCAGGTGTTGGTGGTTGCAGTGGACGAGCCAAATAGATATACTAATTTCTCATTAATTAAGTTATTACAGGAATCTCGCTAGAGGCGAACCAGTGGCAGTATGATGCTTTAGTGACATTAGTTGTGGAATTATTTTAATGAGGTATTTATTGTGATAATGTATGTGCATGTATATACTGTATATTACCTCATCGGCACCATTACTGAGTGTTAGGCTTGAGAAGGTCCCCCGGGATCATGTCACAGAGCTTCAGGTAGAGTACAAGGGAAGCCATGAGGCTTCACTCAGTAATTCTAGAAAAAAAGGGGGAGGAAGTGAAGCCAACGTGACGTTATAGGCGAAATTCGCCCCTGACATCAAAGCAGGGATAAGGGCCAGCTGCAATGGCTTTGCAGCTGCGCTCAGGTTATAGACGGGGAGAGAGTAAGGAGCCGAGGGGGTGTCATGTAATAATGGGATCGAGGCAGGGGGCTCCGAGGGAATATTTTGCAGGTACAGTGGTCGGAAAGGTGTGAATACAGGTGGACACACTCTGGGCAGATGGGCCTAGAGTAATGTGTTACAGCTGTGGTGAGCACAGCAAGGAAGGATAACCAGAGAGCTGTGAGGTATCTACAGCGTTCTGGGGTTGGTGACCTGGAACGAGACGGCAGCATAGACCAGAGGGAACATGACCCTGGGGTAGGAATCTCCTTTGCTCAGGAGGCCAGGATCACGTTAGCTCAGAGCAACGATGGGACATTGACAACATTCACCAGGCTGGACAGCCTGGGTTTTGTCCGGGTCAGGGAGGATCTATGACCTAGCAACCATGGGACACGAAAACAAGAGAAGTGATGCTGCCAATTGGGGAGGAGGCCAGTGAAACATTGTGTGATCATTGTAAGCCCTTATGTCAACAGTACAGGGCAAGATGTTAAATTGTTATTAACTTGTTACTAAGGATGAAGAACCTTAGATATATATGTGTTGTGTATATATTAATGACTACTTTCATTTCTGTTTAAGTGCCAGCATTCTGGTCCATGTAATTTTATGGTTATGATTGTATGTAATTATATGTCAACAGTTTAGGTATATGTGCATTGTTCGATATGGGAGAAAATATTACAGACTATTTTACCTATGCTATCCCCCTCCCCGCTCAGCTCGTTGTCGCCGTCTGGGGGCTTAGTGGGCGGCTGCCGGAGTGTGATGCTCCTTGGGACAGTCCTCTGTCCTTTTCTAGCCTTGTGCTCCTGCTGCCGTCCTCTCCAATTCTGCTGGGCATCTTTTCCTTTTCCTTCTGTTTCGTTTTTCTCCCCCCTCTTCTCCTATCTGCTTGCCGTTTCCTGCCGACCTTTTGCTCGTTCTGGTTCTTCCCTTGGACTTCTTCTACTTTGACGCCCGGGTGCTTGAGGAGGCATACTCTTGCACCCGTAGAACTGCAGTACCCGACGTCGAGAGCGAGGGGAACCTTTTATTGTCAATCCCCACTTCGTCACTGAACCCTGATCTCGACGGACTGTCGGTTTCTTAAGGTGGCGTTTGTGGGGCGTATACTCACGACGCACCCCTAGGAGGCCCCGACAAGATCGGCGATAGCTTCTTGTTGGGTGTCCTGCCTCTAATTGTGGCTCCATGGTGGGTGTGGGGGCACATTCGTGAGTGAATTCGTAATTTCGTCAGGATGATAACCCCTGTTTCGGCTGCTTCTGGCTTACCTTTTCAGGCTCGTGGGGTGGGCGACCAAGCCCCCGAGTCGGTCCGTATTGGAAGACCGGGCTCTGTAGCCTCCGCTGCATTGGGCCCCGACCTTGCTCCTCCTTTGGCCTCTCTGACTCCTTCCCCTGGCTCCCCTCCCTCCTCTGTGGTTGGGTCGAGCCCCAAGCCCCCAGTGGTGACTACCTCGTCCCCTGGCGCGGCTCCTTCTCTAGTTGTAACTACTGCGCCTTTTAACCTCTCTCTCTCTGGGGGTTCTCACCGCCGTTCTCGTCACGGCCGCCCTCGCTCGATTCCTTCCAGTTCTGCTACCTATCAGGCCTTGTTTGGTCCCGCTTCGTGGGCCAAATATTTTGATCTCCTCCCTCTTGATTCTGCGCCTCCTGACGATTTCTCCCTTCATCGCCATCTCATTGATTCCGTGGATGCCTCCATTACTTTTAACCCCACTCGTCTCGGTACACGTGTCGTTGCTGCTCCTTCTCAGGATGCTGCTTCCCGCTTGGCTGCCTTATCCTGCCTTGGCGAGACCCCCGTTCGGGTCTCGAAGAACGTTCAGTTGAATGCCAGTGTTGGCACTATTTTGCTCCCGCCCCATGTTGCGACCGGTGTTCGGGACCTACGCGACTGCCACGACGATATTCGGCATATCCTCGCTGCCCAGGGCCATTCTATTCTCCAGGTGGACACGTTTACTCGTCCCCCTCGTGGTAGTCGCCGTCAACCCCTCCGGGTTGTGAAGATTACCTTTGATGGTAGGACCCTTCCGCCCTCTGTCATTCTTGCTGGTGCCAGGTGCTCTGTCCAGGAGTACATTCCTTCTCCTCGGCTCTGCAACAAGTGCTGGAGGTTTGGGCGTGGTGCCCTCCGCTGCTCCGGGACTGTCTCTCTCTGTCCTTTGTGTGGTGGCGAAGGTCACTCTAAGTCGGAGTGCGCTTCTCCCCAGGCTCGTTGCCTCAACTGCGGTGAGGCCCATCCTACCTTCTCCCGTGCGTGTGTCCATTACAAGCTTGAGGCAGCCGTCCTCAACTTGAAGCACCGGGAGCGTTTATCTTTTCCTGAGGCGAGGCGCCAGGTTCGCCGGCTCCCGCCTTATGCTAATATCTCTTATGCTCGCGTGTTGCGCTCTTCCTCTCCTCGTCCTTCCCGCCTTCCTCAGACTCACAACCGTTTCCAGGCCTTGGACCCTGATGCGCCCACTGCCCCCTCCTCTGTCCCTTTGGGTTCTCTCCCGAAGGATCCTCCTCCTGGTCCTCTGTCTGGGGTTCCCCTTCCTTCTGCCCGGTCTGTCGTGTCTTCTGTGTCTCCTTCCTCGTCCCCCTCCGATCCTCCTTCCCATCCTCTTCCTCCATCTATCGGCTCTCCCCGCCGCCTGTCGGTGCGGGCGGATGTCCATCGCTCTCCTAACGGCCGTCGTGTGTGCTCTCGTTCGGCTTCTCCTGTTGAGACACTGGAATCCGTTGCCCGGTACGTAGTTGCTTGGACACCGGTCTCTCTAAGTCAGAAGCGTAAGCCTGGCTCCTCTCCTTCCTCTTCCCCGGCGGGTAAGAAGGCTTCGCTTTCTTCCTCAGCTCCTCCTTCTGGCTCTGTTGCTCCTTCCACTCCCGTTTCAGTGCTTGCGCCCCCTGTTCCTGCTATGGAGGTTTCTTTGGCCCCTGCTTCCCTTTCGGTTGCTGCTCTTGCTGGGGTGCGCTCCTCTCTTTCTACTCCCCCTCTTCCTGCTGCTGTCCTTGACTGCTCCTCTCCGTTGTCTCCTCCTCCTCCTCCTCCTCCTCCTCCGGACCCTGCCCGCCCACCTCTGATCTGTTCTCCCGTTTCCTTCCCTCCGTCTTTGCTCAGTTTACCCATGCCCCCTAACCCTGACTTTGCTGACCCTGATCCCGACCCTGATATTCTTTAACGTGCTCTGTTGGTCTTTCGCCTTTGTTTCTTCCTTGTTCTCTGTTTTTGTCCTTTCTCTTCTCGTCGTTGTCCATTCTTCAATGGAACGTTCGAGGTTATTACGCCAATTTCCTCGAACTCCAACTTCTGGTTTCGCGGTTTTCGCCCCTTTGTGTCTGTCTCCAGGAGCCGATGCTTGGTGCTCGTCCTGGTCGTTTTCGTGGCTATTCCTTTCTCTCCCCCCCCCCAGCCATTGCTGGGGCTTCTAATTCTTCTGCTCTCTTGATTCGGGCTGATGTTCCCTTTGTTCCTTTACTTTTTCCTTCGCCTCTCCATTGTTCTGCTGCTCGTATCTTTGTGGGGAAATGGTACACAGTTTGTTCCATTTATCTCCCCCCGAGTGTCCCGCTCTCTCTTCCTGATTTGAAACACCTCCTAGACTCCTTGCCGGAGCCTGTGCTCCTGCTGGGTGACTTCAATTGTCGTCATTCTCTTTGGGGTGACGTTCTGACGAATACCCGGGGTCGCCTCCTTGAGCCGTTTCTCCTCTCTTCTTCCCTGTCTCTTCTGAATTCTGGTGAGCCCACTCATTTGGACTCTCGAACTCGCACCCTTTCTTGTCTTGATCTTTCTCTCTGCTCTTCTTCTCTTTACTTAGATTTCACATGGCAGGTTCTTGATGACCTCCATGGAAGTGATCATTTCCCCATCCTTGTTTCCTTTTTCTCTTTTCGCCCTTCCCTCTCTTTCCCTAGGTGGCAGTTTGCTAAGTCGGACTGGACCCTATTTTCCCTCAGTGCTACTCTCTCTGACCTCTCCCTTCTGCCCCTCTCTCGCGCTCTCCTCCTTTTTCATGACACTGTCTTCGACGCTGCCCTCCGCTCTATTCCTCGCTCTTCCTCTCGGGGTCCACGGAAGTGCGTTCCCTGGTGGAATGCGGACTGTGCTCGGGCTGTCCGCTGTAAGCGTGCAGCCTGGAAGAAGCACCGCCGTAGGCAGACGACCGATTCTTTTCTTTTCTTTCGGAAAGCGAGTGCGGTGGCCCGTAGGGCCATCCGTACGGCTAAACGTGAATGTTGGGCTTCTTATGTCTCGACAATTACGTCCGAAACCCCTCTGGCCCAGATCTGGAAGCGTATCCGCAAGATAGCGGGTAAGTTCGTTCCCGATGTTTCACCGGTCCTTCACCTCCATGATACTCTTGTGGCGGACCCGTTGCAGGTCGCTTCCGAACTGGGTTCCCACTTTTCTTCTGTTAGCTCTGGTCTTCATCTTCCCCAATCTTTCCTTCTTCGTAAACCTGTCCTTGAGTCTCGTCCTTTAGATTTCTGCACTCATCTTCAGCTTCCCTATAATGATCCCTTCTCTCTCTCTGAACTTCGTTCTGCCCTGGCCCTCTGCGGTTCTACGGCGGCGGGCTCCGATGGTATTCATTATGAGATGCTTCGCCATCTCCCTCCGAGCACGTCTCAGTATTTACTGAGTCTGTATAATCGGATCTGGGAGTCGTCGTCAGTCCCTGAGGACTGGCTCGATGCCGTTGTCCTCCCTGTTCGCAAACCGGGGTCTCTGGGTACTTCCCCTAAGGACTTTCGCCCTATTGCTCTCACAAGTTGTGTCTGCAAACTCTTTGAACGTATGGTTAACGTTCGTCTGATGTGGTTCCTGGAACACCATCACCTCCTCTCCCCTTCTCAATTTGGTTTCCGCAAGTGCCGCAGCACGACAGATGTCCTGGTGAACTTGGAGGTCTATATACGTACTGCTTTTGCTGCGAAGACCTCCGTTGTTGCCGTCCTTTTTGACCTAGAAAAGGCTTACGACACCACTTGGCGTTATCATATCCTATCTCAACTTCATTCTTTTGGCCTTCGTGGTCATCTCCCTCTCTTTCTCCGCAGCTTCCTCTCTCGTCGTTCCTTTCGGGTGCGCCTTGGTACCGCTCTCTCTCCCTCTTTTCAGCAATACGAAGGTGTGCCCCAGGGTAGTGTTCTGAGCACTACTCTTTTTCTGGTTGCCCTCAATGGTCTTCTTTCCTCTCTTCCTTCTGGTGTCTTCTCCGCTCTCTATGTCGATGATCTTACCCTTTGTTGTCAGGGTGATGATTCGCCTCTCCTTCAACGCCGGCTTCAACTTGCGATTGATGCCGTGTCGTCTTGGGCCACAGGTCATGGCTTCAAGTTCTCTACTTCTAAGACTTGTGCCATGACTTTTACGCGGAAACGGGTTGTTCTTCGTCCCTCTTTGTCACTTTATGGTCATCCCCTTGAATACAAAGATTCCGCGAAGCTTTTGGGGTTATTCCTTGACACTCGTTTGTCTTGGTCTCCCCATATCTCTTACCTCCGTGTTGAGTGCTCTAAGTCCCTTACCCTCCTTCGGGTCTTGTCCCATACTTCTTGGGGGGCAGATAGGCGCACTCTCCTTGCTTTACATTCCTCTCTCGTCCTGTCTAAGCTCGATTATGGTTGCCCTGCTTACTCGTCTGCTTCTCCTTCTACTCTTCGCCGTCTTGATGCTTTGCACCATACTGGGTTGCGCCTCAGTTCTGGTGCCTTTCGTTCGACTCCCGTCCTTAGCTTGTATGTTGACACTGGCTTCCTGTCTCTCCAGGACCGCCGTGATCGCTACTGTCTTCGCTATCTTGCGCGGTCCTTGCAACATCCTTCCTCTCGTCTCTGTCGTGCTTTAACTTTTACCCCTCCTGCGGTTCCTGTTCCTCTTCACCACCTCCCTCTTTCTGTCCGGTTATCTCGCCTGCAGGATTCTCTTTCCGTTCGTATTTCTGATGTTTCTCCTCGTGTTGTTCCTTCTTTGCCCCCGTGGAGGGTCCCTCTTCCGCGGTTTTGTACATCCTTGACTCGTATCACTAAAGCTTTTACCCCTCCTACAGTTCTAAAACGCCTTTTCCTCGAGCACTTTTCTTCTCACTCCCGCTCCGTTTCTGTCTTCACCGATGGGTCTAAGTCAGCGGACGGTGTTGGCTACTCTGTTGTTTTTCCTGATCGCACTTATATGTGTCGCTTGCCTCCGGAGACTAGCATCTTTACAGCGGAACTTTATGCTATTCTCTATGCTCTTCGTCTCCTGCTTTCTCGTTGTCAGTCTTCCTTTGTGGTTGTTGTTGACTCTCGTAGTGCCCTCATGGCTCTCGGGTGCTTTAATCCAGTTCATCCGGTAGTTGTCGAGATCCAGCATTGGCTGTTTCTCGTTCACAGTAAATTTAAGTCGGTTGAGTTTTGTTGGGTTCCCAGCCATATTGGCGTGTCTTTAAATGAGCGTGCGGATGCTGCCGCTAAGGAAGCTGTCCGCTCTTGTCCCATCTCTCGTAAAGGCATTCCGTATTCCGACTTTTACCCGGTTATCCATTCCTCAGTCCTTACCCGTTGGCAGGCTTCTTGGTTGTCTGTTACTGGTAACAAGCTACGTACTCTTAAATGTTGTGTTTCCTCGTGGCCGTCCTCCTTCCACCGTAACCGGCGGTGGGAAACAGCTCTGGCGAGGTTGCGTATTGGCCATACTCGCTTAACCCATGGTCACTTGATGGAGCGCCGCCCTGCTCCTTATTGTCCTAGTTGCATTGTCCCTCTTACGGTCGTGCATGTCCTTCTTGAATGTCCTGACTTCCAGGACGAGCGTGTGTCTTGCTTTCCGACCGCCCCTCGCGGTCACCTGTCCCTCGATAGAATTCTTGGTGACTCGGATACTTTTGATATCGTTCGCCTTATGCGTTTTTGTTCTCGTATTGGCATCCTTGGTGATATTTAGCGCCCTCTGATTATTTTGCGTATTTGATGGTGCTACATAGCCTTCCCGGTTTGGTGCCTTCTTTTGATAATTACTTACTAACTTACTTTACCGCAAGGTTACCGAACAAGGTTACAAGGAAGAAAACACGGCTCGGGAGGAAGAAAACGCGGCTCGGGAGGAAGAAAACACGGCTCGGGAGGAAGAAAAAAACGCTAAATAACTAGACGAGGCACTTGAGCTCACAGCAAAGAGGCGGTTGGACACGACGGTAGAGGGCGACCTCCCATTGGTCTGGGGACGGAAGGGAGGGAGGGAATTATCAGCGGAAAGCGTCAAGCTATTGCGACTATATAGCACTGGGAAGGAGTAGAGATAAGGATTTGGGGTGGGATGGTGGGTAAGGAGTGGTGCCAAACCACTTGGACGGTCGGGGATTGAACGCCGACCTGCATGAAGCTAAACCGTCGTTTCCTGGGCATGTAGTAGCACTTGGGATGAACCTCAACAGAATCTCTCCCTCAAAAGAAATGATGGATTTGTTGACCAGACCACACACTAGAAAGTGAAGAGACGACGACGTTTCAGTCCGTCCTGGACCGTTATCAAGTCAATTGTGATAATGGTCCAGGACGGACCGAAACGCCGTCGTCCCTTCACTTTCTAGTGTGTGGTTTGGTCAACATTTTTCAGCAACGTTATTGTGACTCCTCGTCTGCAAATGTTGGAAGTATAAATTAACAGTCATGGGAAGGGAGCCGGGTAAGCAGATAAAGCCGTTCACAAGCTGGATAACACTAATGGATGCCATGATAGAACGAGTAGAACATCTTTCCTCAGGTCCAGTGAAGAAGTGCACACAGTTAGGGGGTTCCTGTTACTGTCTAGTGAGGGAGTGCCTATTGCACTGTGTTATTGAGACCAGCCTCAACCATGCGGTACCAGAGGCAAGGTGTTGAGCCCAACATAAACCTTTCTTTAGGAAAGTGCTCACTAGAACACACTGTACAGTGAAAGAGGCTCAAGGTAGGTGGAGGGTAGGAGCCCCAGGGGTGGTGGAGACCAGGAGGGTGGACAGCTGGTACTTGTTAGTGTCACATGAGCCGAGATGGTATCTCTTGTGTCATATTACCGAGCGTTGGACGGTCAAGTGTCACAAGCCAGGTGACAGAGGATAGACGGAGATGGTAGTGGGAGGGGTACAGGTACACCTCACCGGGTCTCCGGCGTGACCACCCTCAACTGTCCAGCGTGACCACCCTCAACTGTCCAGCGTGACCACCCTCAACTGTCCAGCGTGACTACCCTCAACTGTCCAGCGTGACCACCCTCAACTGTCCAGCGTGACCACCCTCAACTGTCCAGCGTGACTACCCTCAACTGTCCAGCGTGACCACCCTCAACTGTCCAGCGTGACCACCCTCAACTGTTCAGCGTGACCACCCTCAACTGTCCAGCGTGACCACCCTCAACTGTCCAGCGTGACCACCCTCAACTGTCCAGCGTGACCACCCTCAACTGTCCAGCGTGTCCACCCTCAACTGTCCAGCGTGACCACCCTCAACTGTCCAGCGTGACCACCCTCAACTGTCCAGCATGACCACCCTCAACTGTCCAGCGTGTCCACCCTCAACTGTCCAGCGTGTCCACCCTCAACTGTCCAGCGTGACCGCCCTCAACTGTCCAGCGTGACCACCCTCAACTGTCCAGCGTGTCCACCCTCAACTGTCCAGCGTGACCACACTTAACTGTCCAGCGTGTCCACCCTCAACTGTCCAGCGTGACCACCCTCAACTGTCCAGCGTGACCACCCAGAACTGCCCAGCATGACCACCCAGAACTGTCCAGCGTGACCACACTCAACTGTCCAGCGTGACAACCCTCAACTGTCCAGCGTGACCACACTCATGCGTGTTGTCAGCCGTCACGCTGCCCCAATTCACTTCACAATCTCTTCCTAAAATAAATTAATGATTTTCATATAAACTTTGCCTCAGTTTCTGTTAGTTGGAGAAACTATAACTTTATCAAGTTGTGTTGCTTAACTTTGCCTGAGTCTCCGCGTGTTGCAGAAACTTAGTCTTAACCTCGTTTTGTTTCTAAAATTTATCCCAAGTGCCTGTAAACAATCGCACCTTGTTGACCAAACCACACACTAGAAAATGAAGGGAAGACGACGTTTCGGTCCGTCCTGGACCATTCTCAAGTCGATTTCTCAACAATCGACTTGAGAATGGTCCAGGACGGACCCAAACGCGGTCGACCCTTCACCTTCTAGTGTGTGGTTTGGTCAACATTTTTCAGCCACGTTATTGTGACTCCTCGTCTGCAATCGTAACATATCTAATTACCCAAGTTTTCTCTGAAACATCTTCAGCCTCTAAACATTGCTGGCCCATGACAAACAGTCTGGGTTGGAAGACCCATAAACATAGGAATATTGGAAACTGCAACAAGACTGTTGGCTATTTTGAGGCAACAAAAATATCTATATTTATAGAAACATATTTCTGTGTATGTTTGTGTTACTTTAAAATAATCTTAAGGTTTGTGTGTTGCAGAAACTCATTTGACACTATGACATCAACACTCTGTGTGTTGCTACATCAACACTCTGTGTGTTGCTACATCAACACTTTGTGTGTTGCTACATCAACACTCTGTGTGTTGCTACATCAACACTCTGTGTGTTGCTACATCAACACTCTGTGTGTTGCTTCATCAACAATCTGTGTGTTGCTTCATCAACAATCTGTGTGTTGGTACATCAATAATCTGTGTGTTGCTACATCATTAATATGTGTGTTGCTAGGACATCCACACTCTGTGTGTTGCTTCATCAACAATCTGTGTGTTGCTTCATCATTAATATGTGTGTTGCTAGGACATCAACACTCTGTGTGTTGCTTCATCAACAATCTGTGTGTTGCTTCATCAACAATCTGTGTGTTGCTTCATCAACAATCTGTGTGTTGCTTCATCAACAATCTGTGTGTTGCTGGGACATCAACAATAAGTGTTGCTGGGACATCAACAATAAGTGTTGCTGGGACATCAACAATAAGTGTTGCTAGGACATCAGCAATATGTGTTGCTAGGACATCAACAACATGTGTTGCTGGGAATAACTCATATGTTCTGTGTGTTGCAGGAGCATGAAAGGCAACAAGGGCCTGACGGACCTTCATCCCCTGGCCTTCAAGGGCCTAAAGAGCCTTGTAAGCCTGTAAGTACTTGCAATATTGTCAACATCTTGCAGAGTGGAGCACGAAATTATCAGACTTTGTAGAGTATTTTATTAAATTATCGCGGAGTATATAGTCAATATTTTACCTTCTGGTTATTTATTAAACACCTTATGTATTTATAGTTGTTTTACTGATAGTGGTTGTTAGTAACTATTCTTCAGGACATTATAAGTGTTTTAGCTGCCTAGATAAGCTGAGACATTCAGCAAATGTTCATATAGTACACTGTGTGTATATTGGTATTGTACTTGACTGACAAGGTAACAAACACAGTACACCAGGGACAAGCCCCTCCTCCCCGGGAGGTGGTGGCCCACTCCTGCTTCCAACCCGTTCTCGCACTTTCTTATAGTCAATATTGGCATATTTAATAAGTGCATATGTGACATACTAATTGATTGGGAATATTTAATTTACCATGAAAAGCTTCATAGAAAACACCGACCTCACCTAACCTTCTTAGTATGTTAAGATAAGCATCTTATTGCTTCTTATTTACAATTATTACTTAACCTATCAATGGTATAGGTTAAGTAATAATTGCAATTAAGAAGCAATAAGATGCTTACCTTAACATACTAAGAAGGTTAGGTGAGGTCGGTGTTTTCTTTGAAGCTTTTCAAGGTAAACTAAAATATTCACAATCAATAAGTATGTCACATATGCACTTATTAAAGTAGCCAATATTGACTATAAGAAAGTGCAAGAACGGGTTGCCTGCTTTCCCGGGCAGGTGGTGGTCCACGCCTGCGCCCTCCCCCCGGGAGAGGTGGTTGTCCACACCTGCCCCCTCCCCCCGGGGGAGGTGGTGCTCCACGCCTGCCCCCTCCCCCCGGGAGAGGTGGTTGTCCACACCTGCCCCCTCCCCCCGGGGGAGGTGGTGCTCCACACCTGCCCCCTCCCCCCGGGAGAGGTGGTTGTCCACGCCTGCCCTCCCCCTCCCCCCGGGGGAGGTGGTGGTCCACGCCTGCCCCCTCCCCCCGGGAGTGGTGGTGGTCCACGCCTGCCCCCTCCCCCCGGGAGAGGTGGTGGTCCACGCCTGCCCCCTCCCCCCGGGAGAGGTGGTTGTCCACACCTGCCCCCTCCCCCCGGGGGAGGTGGTGCTCCACGCCTGCCCCCTCTTCCCGTTAGAGGTGGTTGTCCACGCCTGCCCTCCCCCTCCCCCCGGGGGAGGTGGTGGTCCACGCCTGCCCCCTCCCCCCGGGAGTGGTGGTGGTCCACGCCTGCCCCCTCCCCCCGGGAGAGGTGGTGGTCCACGCCTGCCCCCTCCCCCCGGGAATGGTGGTGGTCCACGCCTGCCCCCTCCCCCCGGGAGAGGTGGTGGTCCACGCCTGCCCCCTCCCCCCGGGAGAGGTGGTTGTCCACGCCTGCCCTCCCCCCCCCGGGGGAGGTGGTGCTCCACGCCTGCCCCCTCCCCCCGGGAGAGGTGGTGGTCCACGCCTGCCCTCCCCCCCCCCCCCCCGGGGGAGGTGGTGCTCCACGCCTGCCCCCTCCCCCCGGGAGAGGTGGTGGTCCACGCCTGCCCCCTCCCCCCGGGAGAGGTGGTGGTCCACGCCTGCCCCCTCCCCCCGGGAGAGGTGGTTGTCCACGCCTGCCCTCCCCCCCCCGGGGGAGGTGGTGCTCCACGCCTGCCCCCTCCCCCCGGGAGAGGTGGTGGTCCACGCCTGCCCTCCCCCCCCCCCCCGGGGGAGGTGGTGCTCCACGCCTGCCCCCTCCCCCCGGGAGAGGTGGTGGTCCACGCCTGCCCCCTCCCCCCGGGAGTGGTGGTGGTCCACGCCTGCCCCCTCCCCCCGGGAGAGGTGGTGGTCCACGCCTGCACCCCCACCCCCTCCCACGTGGAGAGGTGGTGGTCCCCGCCTCCCCCCCCCCACCTGGGGAGGTGGTGGCCCACGCCTGCCCCCCCCCCCCACCCCCGGGTGTACGGGGAATATGTAGAATAGAATAGAACCAGTGAAGAACAGAGGTGCCATAGGCACAATCAGAGAACACTGTATAAACATCAGAGGTCCGCGGTTGTTCAACGTCCTCCCAGCAAGCATAAGAAATATTGCCGGAACAACCGTGGACATTTTCAAGAGGAAACTAGATTTATTCCTCCAAGGAGTGCCGGATCAACCGGGCTGTGGTGGGTATGTGGGCCTGCGGGCCGCTCCAAGCAACAGCCTGGTTGACCAAACTCTCACAAGTCGAGCCTGGCCTCGGGCCGGGCTTGGGGAGTAGAAGAACTCCCAGAACCCCATCAACCAGGTATCAACCAGGGTGGGAAGGTAGTGGTAGTCGTGTAGTCTAACAGCTGGTTCATCACCTGCCGCTTGTATGAGCAACTCCTTGAACACTTTATCATGTGTGAGGTGTTGGTCGACGTGTGAGGTGTTGGTCGACGTGTGAGGTGTTGGTCGACGTGTGAGGTGTTGGTCGACGTGTGAGGTGTTGGTCGACGTGTGAGGTGTTGGCCAACGTGTGAGGGTTGGTCGACGTGTGAGGTGTTGGTTGACGTGTGAGGTGTTGGTTGACGTGTGAGGTGTTGGTTGACGTGTGAGGTGTTGGTCGACGTGTGAGATGTTGGTTGACGTGTGAGGTGTTGGTTGACGTGTGAGGTGTAGCACGATGTGTGAGGTGTTGGTCGACGTGTGGCATGTTGATCAACGCGTGAGGTGTTGGTTGACGTGTGAGGTGTTGGTCGACATGTGAGGTGTTGATCGACATGTGAGTTGTTGGTTGACATGTGAGGTGTTGGTCGACGTGTGAGGTGTTGGTCGACGTGTGAGGTGTTTGTCGACGTGTAAGGTGTTGGTCGACTTGTGAGGTGTTGGTCGACGTGTGAGGTGTAGCTGCAGTGAGTGATGAGTCTACACAGTGAGTGATGAGTCTACACAGTGAGTGATGAGTCCACACAGTGAGTGATGAGTCCACACAGTGAGTGATGAGTCCACACAGTGAGTGATGAGTCCACACAGTGAGTGATGAGTCAACACAGTGAGTGATGAGTCCACACAGTGAGTGATGAGTCCACACAGTGAGTGATGAGTCCACACAGTTAGTGATGAGTCCACACAGTGAGTGATGAGTCCACACAGTGAGTGATGAGTCCACACAGTGAGTGATGAGTCCACGCAGTGAGTGATGAGTCCACGCAGTGAGTGATGAGTCCACGCAGTGAGTGATGAATCCACACAGTGAGTGATGAGTCCACACAGTGAGTGATCAGTCCACACAGTGAGTGATGAGTCCACACAGTGAGTGATGAGTCCACACAGTGAGTGATGAGTCCACACAGTGAGTGATGAGTCCACACAGTGAGTGATGAGTCCACGCAGTGAGTGATGAGTCCACGCAGTGAGTGATGAGTCCACGCAGTGAGTGATGAATCCACACAGTGAGTGACCCTCACGAGTCACAAGTAGCAGTAACGAGGCTTGCCCCAGCTGCAGCCCGTACTCCAAAAAAAGGGAGGTAAAAGTAACAGCCCCATAAGTGCAATTATGTACTATGTAAGGCAGTCAGGAATTGTACTTATTTAAACTTAGTATTAAACCGTACTGTCAAATATATTGTGAAAATTTGAGTTTAACTGAAAAACTGAATCGAAAACCACGTTATACCTAACCATCTTAGTTTTTGAAGATAGGCATTTTATTGTTCCTTAATTACAATTACTGCTTAACCTATAGCTATATTGATATTACAGTTTTATAAAAAAAATATTTCAATAAATTGTAAAGTAACTCAAGATATATTCAAATTTTGTATAAAGTTTTTTTTTTTTATTATTATTTTCTACCACAGACGTGGCCACACATTTACAATGCTAACCAGCATATATACATTTTCTTCTGTCCTACATGGACAGGGTTAGAGAAGTGTTAAACATATAGTTCAAGGGTTTATTGAACACTCAACCACAGAAGGTGATTCGGTGCTTTTAAAATGCTAAGCTAACCTACATGCGTATATTCATAGATACACAGATTTAGGTATGCCCTACATAAAATGTTTGATGTGTCTTTTACATAGTGTCATTAATGTACAATCGCAAAGTGAAATGTAATTCAGATCAGCTTCCATATATACTTTATACCCATACATATACATACACACACACATATACATACATATATACACACACAAG
Source organism: Procambarus clarkii (assembly GCF_040958095.1). Classification (NCBI taxonomy): domain Eukaryota; kingdom Metazoa; phylum Arthropoda; class Malacostraca; order Decapoda; family Cambaridae; genus Procambarus; species Procambarus clarkii. Next base: position 14,129,990 of record NC_091183.1, read on the forward strand.
CATTCACATGCATTTGTCTCATTTACTCTGACAGGGTGAGATAGCTGATAAAGAAACTAGTGTGCAATTAAGCATTTAATCATTTAATGATTGGCCGAAGTGGGTTTCCAGGCTTATGTGTCTTGACATTTCCATACGTATATCATGTTAACCTTTGAAAGCAAAGGTCAACAAATTGATCGAAACTATGAGCGCCAAGAAATCCGGACTCCACCTGCCAAAGATTGTTGGGGAATATAAACCTGGATATGCGTATGGAAATGTCAAGATACATAACCCTGGAAACCCACTTCGGCCAATCATCAGCCAGATACCCACACCCACGTACAGACTGGCGAAACGACTCAACAGCTTGCTGACTCCTTATGTCCCTTGCGTCTTCAGCCTGAAGTCTCCAAAGGAATTTGTTGACTTACTGCGGAGAACACGGGCCACAGGGATAAGAGCCTCGTTGGACGTAGAATCACTGTTTACCAACGTACCTGTGGATGAAACAATCGGGATGATAGCAGACAGAGTGTATCGTGATCCGGCCTGTACTCCTCTTGACATACCAGAAAACATTCTAAGGAAACTACTCCAAGCTTGTACTAAAGAGGCACCCTTCTTGAGCCCGGATGGGCACATGTATAAGCAAGTAGATGGGGTCGCAATGGGTTGTCCCCTAGGTGTCCTGTTTGCGAACTTCTACATGGGTACCATCGAGCAAAAAGTCTTTTGTCGACATGAACTTGAAACCGGCCATATACCGCAGGTATGTTGACGACATTTTTACACAGGTACCTGATGTCAGACATCTGCAGGAGCTGAAGGAGGCATTTGAGCAGAATTCTGTGTTGCGTTTCACTTACGAGATGGTGAAGGATGGGAAGCTGCCCTTTCTAGACGTAACAGTCATGGAAAGGAGCGGAGGTTTCCACACTGCAGTCTACACTAAGGAAACAAACATGGGAATGTGCCTAAATGCCAACAGTGACTGCCGAGAAAGGTATATGAGGAGTGTTGTTAACGCTGGAGATGCAGGAGAGTATTTGAGAAACTTTTAATCCAAAAATCCAAACTCATAGGTTTTATAATAAATGTTTTTTCTAAAACTATTTTGTTCCTAATGTATTACAAATAGTTTTTACATGTGTATATATAAAATTTCTGGTGTTTTTTGTAAAATTCAATAATAAATTGTGAATGATTGTGAGTGAAGAGCTCAGTCCCCCAAGGTACTGTGCTTGCTCCAGTACTTTTTCTCATCCTCATATGGGACATAGACAAGAACACAACCTATAGCACTGTATCATCCTTTGCAGATGACACTAGGATCTTCATGAGAGTAGGCAACATAGCGGACACAGCAAACCTGCAGTCAGATGTAGATCAGGTCTTTCTATGGGCTACAGAAAATAATATAGTGTTTAACGAAGATAAGTTCCAGCTCATGCGTTATAGGAAAAATGAAGATATAAAAACGGAAACCACGTACAAAACTCAGGCAAATCATAACATAAAACGAATAGGCAATGTAAAGGATCTTGGTGTACTCATGTCGGAAGACCTTATCTTTATAGAACACAATAAAGTAGCCGTCACAACTGCAAGAAAAACGACAGGTTGGATAACAAGAACTTTTCACACTAGAGATGCTATACCGATGATGATACTTTTCAAAACGCTTGTGCTCTCTAGAGTGGAGTACTGCTGCACAATGACAGCCCCTTTCAAAGCTGGAGAAATTGCTGACCTGGAGAGCGTGCAGAGATTCTTTACTGCTAGAATCCACTCAGTAAAAGATCTAAACTATTGGGACCGACTAAAGAGCCTAAATCTGTACTCCCTTGAGCACAGGTGGGAGAGATACATAATAATTTACATGTGGAAAATATTAGAGGGGCTGGTCCCAAATCTGCACATAAAAATAACATCACATGAGACCAAAAGACATGGCAGGATGTGCAGAATACCCCTGTTGAAAAGCAGAGGTGTAACAGGTACTCTGAGAGAGAACTCTATCAACATCAGAGGCCCGAGACTGTTCAACACGCTTCCGCTACACATAAGGGGCTTAACTGGCAATTCCCTTCACAGTGTTTAAGAGAGAACTGGATAAGCACCTCCAAAGGATACCTGATCAACCAGGCTGTGACTCATACATCAGGCTGAGAGCAGCCGTGTCCAACAGCCTGGTTGATCAGTCCAGCAACCAGGAGGCCTGGTCGACGAACGGGCCGCTGGGATGCTAAGCCCCAGAAGCACCTCAAGATAACCTCAAGGTATGATATTTAATAGCTGAATGAAACCTTCAAAATACATTTAGTTATTCTATGATCAGAAAAAAGTAGTTTTCCAAATATTCTATAAGTGCTCTTTTTAAGACAATTTGACTGCTTATGCATTCCACTAAACACTAATATCATTTTTTAATACAAAACTTATGTATTATTCCCTAAACTAATTTATGTAAATTGTAAATGTTGCTGGAATTTGGTGTGAAAGAATCTGAAAACGTTTTGTTTTCTTATATATTGGCGTGTTCTTATTAACTGTCTCAAGTGCACAGTTTATCAAACAAGAAGATTAACATTCGTCAACCGTTAAAATCTTATATGTTATCTTGCGGATGCAAAATGGGGGAATCTTTAAGAACAGTATCTATATGACAAATGGTGTTTTCCCTAACTCAAACAATGTAGGGTTTATTATTCTACACATATTTCTAATGACTCTTAGATGTTTACATTCTCTGAAGTATAGTTGTCAAGGCTGTGTCCATCACTCTCACCACAGATTCTTAAACTCCTCTGCATGCTCAACTATAATTGTTTCCATTCTAAACCTCCTTGGACATTTGTATCCAAAATGAAACCAATGTGGCTTCCTTCAGCAGCTAGCACATTTGCTCATTCATTTCCATAGATTCCAACATGGTAGGGGATTTACAGAAATTTGGCTATTCATATTGTTATCTATTACATGAATGCATTTTCATATTATAAGACAAAAACATGAGTTTATGATAATTCGTTTTCTGTGATATAACATTGGTATGCTGTTTTTTTCTTAAAACCCTATACTGAACTAAATCACGAGAGTATATATTGTTTATTAAGAAGCACCACCACTGACCTCCAATTAAGTGCTCACATAAATTATAACTCTATAAGAAATAACACACAAGCCATGCCCAACTGTCTATCAACATTGACCCTGCACTTACACTCAGGCACCTCGACTCAAAATTGCCACTCATCAGTCATATGGAGGAGAAAACTTTGACAAATTTCACCTATCATAAATAACAAGCACCACCATTGACTGCCAAGTGCTCATATGAAGTCGAACTCTAAGAAACAACACGCAATCGTTGTAAATAACCACATCAACACGGACTCTGTACACTATACGTCTCCCAACATCATCACTCGTGCTGTCTTCAAGATGGAAATGTTAGGACTTCTCCTATTGCTTCTATATACACAGCAATGTGCTGTTACCCTGCGTTTTCCCTGCCAACAGCCTCGCTTCTGTGCCAGGTAAGTCCGCTATGGGCTCACTGTAGCTACTTGGAACTTGTTTTTCCGAGTAGCTGAATTTTAAACAACAACAGCTGCTACCCTATTCTATATGAGAGATTACACAGTGTAGATCAAAAGCTAGCTATAAGCTCATCTAATATTCCCATCTCACAGGATGGTTAGTCAAACATTCAATCAGGGTAGAAAACCGAAGCCAAGGGTACAAAAACAAATAAAGTTTGACTAAAAATCAGAAGAGAACATTAAGTGCAAGGCTGATCTATTAACCTCCACCAGCACACTCTAGTACAGCGCAAGAATATCTTCCAATTTTCCTGAGTGTATGAAGTGGTTACAGAGCTCAAAGCTACTTCATACCACTTGGTTTGAAGTCACTTATAACAGGGCAATTACAGATATAGTGTTGGAGAGTATGTTCCAGCTCTTGTTAACATAGTTTATAATTGGAATGTTCACCATTGGGGGATTCATTACCTAAAACCACCTGACATATATATCGACATCCCAGTACCTAATTTCTAGTGCAGTGCAATCTAGTGCAACCCAATCCCCTAATATATGAACCTAAGCCATACAGTTTGTACCGTAGATTTATTAAGTTGGATTAGGGCATGGCTATGCCAAAGGAAACATAGTATAAATGGGGTTAAGTCAGAGTTGGAAAATGTTGTAAGTTGAGTGCCTCAAGGCTCTGTCCTGGGACCTCTGTTATTTATAATATATATAAATGATTTAGATTTAAGTTTGAGTAACAACATTTGCAAATTTGCCGATGATACAAAAATCGGTAGGGAAATAACACAGAAGAAGACTCACTATTTCTTCAATTTGATCTAAATAGAGTTTTGAAATGGTCAAAAGATTGGCAGATGCAGTTCAATGCTGATAAATGTAAAGTTTTGAGGTTAGGTAATGATGATAGAGTTACAAGATACGAGCTAGATGGTGTTGAGATTGAGAAGTCGGATATTTTGAAAGGGATCTTGGAGTTATGATTAGTAAGAATTTAAAACCAAAAGATCAGTGCATGAATGTTTGTAATCAGGCAAATAGGACACTGGGATTTATTAATCGAAGGGTTAATAACAAGACACCTGGTTTTGTTCTTCAGCTATATCTTGCTCTTTAAATCTATTCATTCCCGTGCCATATCTTGGGTGGCTTAATCCTTATCAATCAATCAATTTGTTGCTCTGGTTAGGCCCCATTTTGATTATGCAGTTCAGTTTTGGTCGCTGTACTATAAAATTGATATAAATTCACTTGAACGTATCCAGCATAGAATGACAAAGTTAATTCCCCAAATTAGAAACCTTTCATATAAGGAGAGATTAACAATGCTTAAATTGCATTCACTGGAAAGGCGAAAAGTTAGGTGTGACATGATAGAGGTTTACAAGTTGATGAATGGACATAACAAATGGGATATTAAAAGTATTAGCACCAGACAGAACACGAAATAATGGGTATAAATTGCTTAAGTTTAGATTTAGGAAAGACCTGGGAAAATACTGGTTCGGTAACAGGGTTGTTGATTTGTGGAACTAATTACCGCCAAACGTGGTGAAGGTGGGGTCCATCGATTGCTTCAAACGTCGTGGGTTCGACATGTATATGAGTGGGCTTGGGTGGTTATAAGAGTGGAAAAATGTTGAAAGCGGAGTGCCTCAAGCCTCTGGACTGGGCCCTCTGTTGTTTATAATATATATAAATGATTTAGATTAAGGTTTGAGTAGCAACATTTGCAAATTTGCCTATGATACAAAAATCGGTAGGGAAATAAACACGGAAGAAGTCTCACTATCACTTCAAGTTGATTTAAATAGGGTTTTGAAATGGTCAAAAGACTGGCAGATGCAGTTTATTGCTGATAAATGTAAAGTTTTGAGGCTAGGTAATGATGATGATCAATGCTGATAAATGTAAAGTTTTGAGGCTAGGTAATGATCATAGAGTTACAAAATACGAGCTAAATGGTGTTGAGATTACGAAATCGGATTGCGAAAGGGATCTGGGAGTTATGATTAGTACGAATTTAAAAGCAAAGGATCAATGCATGAATGTTTGTAATAAGGCAGATAGATCACTAGGATTTATTAATCGAAGTGTTAGTAACAAGCAACAGTTCATCAACAACATCAAACAAGAAGTATAGTGTCATGAGTATAGTGTCGGGGAGTATAGTGTCGTGGTGTATAGTGTTTTGGAGTATAGTGTCGGTAAGAATAGTGTCGTGGTGTATAGTGTTGTGGAGTATAGTGTTGTGGAGCATAGTGTCGTGGAGCTTAGTGTCGTGGAGTATAGTGTTTTGGAGTATAGTGTCATTGTGTATAGTGTCGTGGAGAATAGTGTCTTAGAGTATAGTGTCGTGGAGAATAGTGTCGTTGTGTATAGTGTCGTGGAGTATAGTGTCGTGGAGTATAGTGTCGTGTGGATTATAGTGTCGTGGAGTATAGTGTCATTGTGTATAGTGTCGTGGAGAATAGTGTCGTAGAGTATAGTGTCGTGGAGTATAGTGTCGTGGAGTATAGTATCGTGGAGAATAGTGTCGTGGTGTATAGTGTCGTGTGGATTATAGTGTCGTGGAGTATAGTGTCATTGTGTATAGTGTCGTGGAGAATAGTGTCGTAGAGTATAGTGTCGTGGAGAATAGTGTCGTGGTGTATAGTGTCGTGGTGTATAGTGTCGTGGTGTATAGTGTCGTGGTGTATAGTGTCGTGGTGTATAGTGTCGTGGAGTATAGTGTCGTTGTGTATAATGTCGTGGAGAATACTGTCGTGGAGTATAGTGTCGTGGAATATAGTGTCGTTGTGTATAGTATCGTGGAGTATAATGTGGAGTATAGTGTCGTTGTGTATAGTGTCGTGGTGTATAATATCATGGAGTTTAGTGTCGTTGAATATAGTGTCGTTGTGTATAGTGCTGTGGAGTATAGTGTCGTGGAGTATAGTGTTGTGGAGTATGATTTCATGGTGTATAGATTCGTTGAGTATAGCGTCGTGGTGTATAGTGTAGTGGAGTATAGTGTCGTGGTGTATAGTGTCGTGGTGTATAGTGTCGTGGTGTATAGTGCCGTGTAGTATAGTGTCGTGGTGTATAGTGTCGTGGTGTATAGTGTCGTGGAGTATAATGTTGTGGAGTATAGTGTCGTGGAGTATAGTGTCGTGGAGTATAGTGTCTTAGTGTATAGTGTCATAGTGTATAGTGTCATAGTGTATAGTGTCGTAGAGTATAATGTCACCATCCACACCACCCTGTATAGTCATCACACAGTACAATCACCACCCACACCACCCTGAACAATCACCACCCTGTACAATCACCACCCAGTACAATCACCACCCACACCACCCTGAACAATCACCACCCTGTACAATCACCAACCACACCACCCTGGTGGTGTGGTTGGGGCCTGGTAGCCTGGTGGATAGCGCACAGGACTCGTAATTCTGTGGCGCGGGTTCGACTCCCGCACAAGGCAGAAACAAATGGGCAAAGTTTCTTTCACCCTGAATGCCCCTGTTACCTAGCAGTAAATAGGTACCTGGGAGTTAGTCAGCTGTCACGGGCTGTTTCCTGGGGGTGGAGGCCTGGTCGAGGACCGGGCCACGGGGACACTAAAGCCCCGAAATCATCTCAAGATAACCCTGCACAATCACCACCCAGTACAATCACCACCCACACTACCCTAAACAATCACCACCCACACCACCCACACTACCCTAAACAATCACCACCCACACCACCCTGTACAATCACCACCCACACCACTCTGAACAATCATCACCCACACCACCCTGTACAATCACCACCATGTACAAACACCACCCACTCCACCCTGTACAATCACCACCCTGAACAATCACCACCCAGTACAATCACCACCCATCACAATCACCACCCTGAATATTCACCACCCACACCACCCTGTACAATCACCACCCAGTACAATCACCACCCAGTACACTCACCACCCTGTATAATCACCACACAGTACAATAACCACCCACACAACCTAGTACAATCACCACCCATACCATCCTGTACAATCACCACCTAGTACAATCACCACTAGCACCACCCTGTAAAATCACTACCCTGTACAATCACCCCCCACACCACCCTGTACAATCACCCTTCACACCATCCTGTACAATCACCACCTAGTACAATCACCACTAGCACCACCATGTAAAATCAATACCCTGTACAATCACCCCCACACCACCCTGTACAATCACCACCCTGTACAATCACCCCCCACACCACCCTGTACAATCACCACCCACACCACCCTGTACAATCACCACTCACACCACCCTGTACAATCACCACCCACACCACCCTGTACAATCACCCCCCACACCATCCTGTACAATCACCACCTAGTACAATCACCACTAGCACCACCCTGTACAATCACCACCCACACCACCCTGTACAAATCACCACTCACCACCACCCTGTACAATCAGCCACCCTGTACAATCACCCCCCACACCATCCTGTACAATCACCACCTAGTACAATCACCACTAGCACCACCCTGTACAATCACCACCCACACCACCCTGTACAATCACCACTCACACCACCCTGTACAATCACCACCCACACCACCCCCCACACATCCGTACAATCACCACCTAGTACAATCACCACCCTGTACAATCACCACCCACACCACCCTGTACAATCACCACTCACACCACCCTGTACAATCACCACCCACACCACCCTGTACAATCACCACCCACACCACCCTGTACAATCACCACCCACACCATCCTGTACAATCACCACTCACACCACCCTGTACAATCACCACCCACACCACCCTGTACAATCACCCCCCACACCATCCTGTACAATCACCACCTAGTACAATCACCACTAGCACCACCCTGTACAATCACCACCCACACCACCCTGTACAATCACCACTCACACCACCCTGTACAATCACCACCCACACCACCCCCCACACCATCCTGTACAGTCACCACCTAGTACAATCACCACCCTGTACAATCACCACCCACACCACCCTGTACAATCACCACTCACACCACCCTGTTCAATCACCACCCACACCACCCTGTACAATCACCCCCCACACCATCCTGTACAATCACCACCTAGTACAATCACCACTAGCACCACCCTGTACAATCACCACCCACACCACCCTGTACAATCACCACTCACACCACCCTGTACAATCACCACCCACACCACCCCGTACCACCAGACAGAGTGAGGGCACAGGATGTTGTGGTCAAACCGTCACGTCATTCCGCAATGCCATATTTTGGTTCATTTTTTTACGTTCATGTATTTATATGCACATATGTTCCAAATTATATTACCAGCAAGGAAAAGAGTTGCTACACAGTATAAAATGATTACCTTGCTATACTTTGTTTATGTTGAGATTTAAATAAAAATTTATACATAAAAATGGCAGCCTAGCATAGGGAGACAGTTACCGTGCGGCAAGTCCCACCCTCAGTGTGTAGCCAACCCAAGTCCTGGCCGGAGCTTACATACCCTCCTCTGTTGGGTAAGAATAATGAACAACACCACTACTACACACACACCACCACTACCCCACCACCACTACTACCACACCACCGCAACTACCACACCACCACTACTACCACACAACCACTACTACCACACCACCGCAACTACCACACCACCACTACTACCACACAACCACTACTACCACACCACCGCAACTACCACACCACCACTACTACCACACAACCACTACAACCACACCACCACAACCACACTCACCGTCACTACTACCACACCACCACAACCATACTCACAACCACAACCACACTCACCACCACTACTACCACGCCACCACAACCAAACTCCCCACCACTACTACCACACCACCACAACCACACCACCACAACCAAACTCACCATCACAACTACCACACCACCACAACCACACTTGCCACCACTACTACCACACCACCACAACCACACTCACCGCCACTACTACCACACCACCACAACCACACTCACCGCCACTACTACCACACCACCACAACCACACTCACCACCACTACTACCACACCACACTCACCGCCACTACTACCACACCACCACAATAAAACTCACCCCAACTAACACACCACCACAACCACACTCACCACCACTACTACCATACCACCACAACCAAACCACCACTACTACCACACCACCACAACCAAACTCACCATCACAACCACACTCGCCACCACTACTACCACACCACCACCACTACTACCACACAACCACACTCACCACCACTACTACCACACCACCACTCACAACCACTACTACTACACCACCACAACCACACTCGCCACCACTTATTCGTTTGCCTTGTTCGGGTAGAATGTAGACACAGTAGTCGCTTCTGTATATATTTAGGTGTTATACTCAAAATTCTGTCAGTTGAAATGTAACCAATGTAAAAGGTTTAGAAAAATCTGGGTACCTAAGGACAGGTGACGAAATCAAGGCTGCTTTGAGTTTTTTGAATGATTGATCCTGGGCCTCTCCCCAAACAAAGGGTTCATCTTTTCTTTGCAACTTGTAAAGCGGAGCGGCTATAATAGAGAATCCAGCAATAAATGAACGATAAAATCCTACAAGACCTGTGAACTGTCTTACGGCTTCTGCGGTACGAGGTGTTGGAAAATCACAGGCAGCAATAATTTTTTATTCATTCAATGTAATACCTGAAGGTGTAACTGTATGACCTAGGAAATTAATCTTTTGCTTTAAAAATGAACATTTTGCAAGCTTTATTTTTAAATTAGCTTCAGCGAGCTTTGCAAGTACTTTCTCAAGGTTCTGGAAATGAGTCTGAACATCTTGCGACATGATTATGAGATCATCAAGGTAAACTAGAAGTGTACTTCCTATCAATCTACGAAATAGATTTGTCATGAGCCGTGAAAAGGTTATTGGACTACTACGCAAACCAAACGGCATTCTTTTGAAATGAAAATGACCATTGGGAGTACTAAAGGCTGTCAATTGTTTACTTTCCTCATCAAGGGGGATTTGCCAGAACCCCTGCAACAAATCTAACGTTGAGAATACTTTGTTTCGACCAATACTTTGCAACAAATCATTTAGAACTGGAAGTGGGAAACGATCAGGTATTGTTACTCTGTTAAGCTTGCGATAATCGATTACAGGTCTCCAAGTCCCATCTCGCTTTGGTACAAGAATCAATGGAGCGTTCCATGGCGAATTACTCGATTCAATTACATCACTCTGTAACATTTCTTCTACAAGTCTATCTGCTTCTGCTCTCTGAGAATGGGGAAGACGGTAAGCTGGTACATAAATAGGCGTAGTTCCTTGTTCAAGGGGAATTTTATGTGTAATGAGAGGAGTGAGACCTAATTTTTCTCCTGGTAGAGCAACAACAGCTCTATTCTTGTTCAAAATTTTCAAAAGCTGAGCCACAGAGTCAGGAAAATCAGTAGGACTGAGGTGTTGCGCTTGCACCTCTGGCTGAGATCCCTGTTCTCCTGGTGTGAGTGTACAAACAGTATGATCCATGGAGACATCATCCACAACTCGCACCGGTAACGAGTAATGGGCAAAATCTACAACATGGGTACCCGACTGGAGATGGATATCGGCATTACTAGTGTTTGCGATAAATAATGTAACAGTACCATCCTGCACTGTGTGCCAGGAGGGTTCAACAAATGTACCATTCACTTTACATGTTTCACTTTCCGCAATCACATCCGACAACTCAGGCACTCCCTGAACCTTAACTCTTATTCTGGTGAGAGAATGAGGGTGTAACACAGTGTCAGTAGCCGTGGAACCACTGACTTCAGAGATGGAAGCTGCCAGGCGAGCGAGACAACGAGAATCCGTTAGGGCGTCCCCTTCCAGAAAGTCCCGATACTCATTCTCCTTAACAACTGCACAACTACTGTGCTTCAATCGAGTGCCCGTTTTCTCGGGTATGCTACCACGACAATGATCTGACAAACCTACGCTTGCAAGGCGGGTGTCAACAAAATTAACATAATCTGATTGAAGGTTGAACTCGTGGCCCTGTCGATACATGCTACACAAGGGTATGACATGGTCTTTGATACTTATGTTCCAACGATGGGGAAACAATGCAATATTTTCATCAATCATGGTGTACAGACCTAAGAGAATGTCTCCAGGAAAATGAATAATGTCAACAACTAAACATGTTATAGACAATGTGACATCATTGAACTTGAGTGGGAGGTCAATTTCACCCTGAACTTTTACTTTATTTCCTGAAATACCACTTAGAAAAGGTATGTGTGACTGTTTTAAAATAGTAGGGTGCATACTTTCAATGTCTCTAAGAGCTGAGGGCTTGACAATATTAATTTTTGCACCTGAGTCAAGAAAAACTTTTAAAACTCTACCATGTACAATGGCTGATACAAGGGGACCATCACTTGAGACTGGACAAGTTACTACTTTTGACTTATGTTGTCTGGGATATCTGCGTCTTGTTTGTGTCAAATTTACTGTGGATCCGTCAACATCTACAACTGGTCTAGAGTCAGTGTCCTCCTCTGTCAAGTGTCCAAATCTATTTTGGGTAGCTACTGAATACACAGGGAGGGCACTAGGATTGGCTAGCTTGAATTGGTTAGCGGATGGCCTTGGGGGTTTCCCGACGACATGGAGTGAACATTCTGAGCTCCAGCATTCTGTGACTGAGCATTATAATTTGAAGTTGCATTATAGCTGGGCTGGGAGTTGTAATTACGAGAGTTCTGATAATGTCTTGGACGCTGTGAGCCTCGCCAAGACTGACCATGGGAGTTACGAGGTGGAGATGTCCTTTGCCTAGCTCTACAATCTGCAGTGTGGTGACCAACTTGTTTATGGTACGTGCAATATGGAAGCCTAGAATGATTAGATTGATGAGGGGGCCGAGAGAATTGTCTAGGAGGTGATGATCTAGGGGCGGACCAACAGTCCCTTGCAAGGTGGTTACTCTTACCACAATGCCAACATGAGGGAGTGGATGGTTGTGGACTATGGCGTTTCGGCATTTTATGAGGCGGCGAATTTGACTGGGGGCTACGAGCATGGGTACGCTTCTGCGACCAAGAGTTTTGAGAATTTGTGGGAGGATGCTGAGAGCTTGTGACTACATTTACAGCATCAGAGGGTGGCAACAGTTGAGCACTTCGGGGAGCTAGTTTATCTGCGGCATTGTTAATAGCCTCAAATACTTCACCAATTTCATGTTTAACACCAAAATTTTGTTGCTCAACGATTGGTTTTGTATGCTCGGGGGCAAAATGCATTAAAGTACCAAATGCTATCATTTTGGCCATAGCCTCAGGGGACAGATTATTGTCTTTATCTAACCAAGTTGAATTATTCATAGCAGAAACTAAGGCATACAGATACTGATCGAGACGGCTAGTAAACGCATTAAACGATTCACCAGGCTGCATGGTGGCATTGGCAATTTTCTTGACTAACCTATATGGGTCAAGGTCTCCTTTATTAACAAAGCGACGGCGAAAGAAATCCTTAAATTCAGGCCAAGACTGGAGGCTAACAATGGCTTTCTCATCAACAACAAAACGTGCATCACCTTTGGTTGTGTCCACGGCTGACCGTGCAATTGCTAAGTATTCGGCATCAGTAGGCTTAGAAAAACGTGCAACTGTTTTCGCTTCAACCTTACTAAACCATGATTCTAATAAACGCGATTCCCCAGCAAAAAGAGGAATAGCCATTTCCTGAGCTGATCTCTGGCCATTGGGACGAGCAACTGTTCCCATTGATTCTGAAGGGGTTTCAACAGTGGTAGGCATTGTCACAGCCGTGGAAGTAATATTTGAACGCAGATTATAATTAAGTGCACCTGGCATCAGAAATAGTATACACAAAAATAAACACAAAAAAATATCAACTTGGCTAAAGTAAAAATGGCAGAAATAAAATTATTAAATTGGGCTAGGCAAGAAAATAATTAAGAACAAGCAATTGTAAACTAAATTTAGCAATCTTTCATTAAAAAAATGACTGGAATTAGATGTATGTAAATTAATTAAACCAGACTAACCCCCCTCCCCGCTCAGCTCGTTGTCGCCATCTGGGGGCTTAGTGGGCGGCTGCCGGAGTGTGATGCTCCTTGGGACAGTCCTCTGTCCTTTTCTAGCCTTGTGCTCCTGCTGCCGTCCTCACCAATTCTGCTGGGCATCTTTTCCTTTTCCTTCTGTTTCGTTTTTCTCCCCCTCTTCTCCTATCTGCTTGCCGTTTCCTGCCGACCTTTTGCTCGTTCTGGTTCTTCCCTTGGACTTCTTCTACTTTGACGCCCGGGTGCTTGAGGAGGCATACTCTTGCACCCGTAGAACTGCAGTACCCGACGTCGAGAGCGAGGGGAACCTTTTATTGTCAATCCCCACTTCGTCACTGAACCCGATCTCGACGGACTGTCGGTTTCTTAAGGTGGCGTTTGTGGGGCGTATACTCACGACGCACCCCTAGGAGGCCCCGACAAGATCGGCGATAGCTTCTTGTTGGGTGTCCTGCCTCTAATTGTGGCTCCATGGTGGGTGTGGGGGCACATTCGTGAGTGAATTCGTAATTTCGTCAAGATGATAACCCCTGTTTCGGCTGCTTCTGGCTTACCTTTTCAGGCTCGTGGGGTGGGCGACCAAGCCCCCGAGTCGGTCCGTATTGGAAGACCGGGCTCTGTAGCCTCCGCTGCATTGGGCCCCGACCTTGCTCCTCCTTTGGCCTCTCTGACTCCTTCCCCTGGCTCCCCTCCCTCCTCTGTGGTTGGGTCGAGCCCCAAGCCCCCAGTGGTGACTACCTCGTCCCCTGGCGCGGCTCCTTCTCTAGTTGTTACTACTGCGCCTTTTAACCCCTCTCTCTCTGGGGGTTCTCACCGCCGTTCTCGTCACGGCCGCCCTCGCTCGATTCCTTCCAGTTCTGCTACCTATCAAGCCTTGTTTGGTCCCGCTTCGTGGGCCAAATATTTTGATCTCCTCCCTCTTGATTCTGCGCCTCCTGACGATTTCTCCCTTCATCGACATCTCGTTGATTCCGTGGATGCCTCCATTACTTTTAACCCCACTCGTCTCGGTACGCGTGTCGTTGCTGCTCCTTCTCAGGATGCTGCTTCCCGCTTGGCTGCCTTATCCTGCCTTGGCGAGACCCCCGTTCGGGTCTCGAAGAACGTCCAGTTGAATGCCAGTGTTGGCACTATTTTGCTCCCGCCCCATGTTGCGACCGGTGTTCGGGACCTACGCGACTGCCACGACGATATTCGACATATCCTCGCTGCCCAGGGCCATTCTATTCTCCAGGTGGACACGTTTACTCGTCCCCCTCGTGGTAGTCGCCGTCAACCCTCCGGGTTGTGAAGATTACCTTTGATGGTAGGACCCTTCCACCCTCTGTCATTCTTGCTGGTGCCAGGTGCTCTGTCCAGGAGTACATTCCTTCTCCTCGGCTCTGCAACAAGTGCTGGAGGTTTGGGCATGGTGCCCTCCGCTGCTCCGGGACTGTCTCTCTCTGTCCTTTGTGTGGTGGCGAAGGTCACTCTAAGTCGGAGTGCGCTTCTCCCCAGGCTCGTTGCCTCAACTGCGGTGAGGCCCATCCTACCTTCTCCCGTGCGTGTGTCCATTACAAGCTTGAGGCAGCCATCCTCAACTTGAAGCACCGGGAGCGTTTATCTTTTCCTGAGGCGAGGCGCCAGGTTCGCCGGCTCCCGCCTTATGCTAATATCTCTTATGCTCGCGTGTTGCGCTCTTCCTCTCCTCGTCCTTCCCGCCTTCCTCAGACTCACAACCGTTTCCAGGCCTTGGACCCTGATGCGCCCACTGCCCCCTCCTCTGTCCCTTTGGGTTCTCTCCCGAAGGATCCTCCTCCTGGTCCTCTGTCTGGGGTTCCCCTTCCTTCTACCCGGTCTGTCGTGTCTTCTGTGTCTCCTTCCTCGTCCCCCTCCGATCCTCCTTCCCATCCTCTTCCTCCATCTATCGGCTCTCCCCGCCGCCTGTCGGTGCGGGCGGATGTCCATCGCTCTCCTAACGGCCGTCGTGTGTGCTCTCGTTCGGCTTCTCCTGTTGAGACACTGGAATCCGTTGCCCGGTACGTAGTTGCTGGGACACCGGTCTCTTTAAGTCAGAAGCGTAAGCCTGGCTCCTCTCCTTCCTCTTCCCCGGCGGGTAAGAAGGCTTCGCTTTCTTCCTCAGCTCCTCCTTCTGGCTCTGTTGCTCCTTCCACTCCCGTTTCAGTGCTTGCGCCCCCTGTTCCTGCTATGGAGGTTTCTTTGGCCCCTGCTTCCCTTTCGGTTGCTGCTCTTGCTGGGGTGCGCTCCTCTCTTTCTACTCCCCCTCTTCCTGCTGCTGTCCTTGACTGCTCCTCTCCGTTGTCCTCCTCCTCCTCCTCCTCCTCCTCCTCCTCCTCCTCCTCCTCCTCCGGACCCTGCCCGCCCACCTCTGATCTGTTCTCCCGTTTCCTTCCCTCCGTCTTTGCTCAGTTTACCCATGCCCCCTAACCCTGACTTTGCTGACCCTGATCCCGACCCTGATATTCTTTAACGTGCTCTGTTGGTCTTTCGCCTTTGTTTCTTCCTTGTTCTCTGTTTTTGTCCTTTCTCTTCTCGTCGTTGTCCATTCTTCAATGGAACGTTCGAGGTTATTACGCCAATTTCCTCGAACTCCAACTTCTGGTTTCGCGGTTTTCGCCCCTTTGTGTCTGTCTCCAGGAGCCGATGCTTGGTGCTCGTCCTGGTCGTTTTCGTGGCTATTCCTTTCTCTCCCCCCCCCCAGCCATTGCTGGGGCTTCTAATTCTTCTGCTCTCTTGATTCGGGCTGATGTTCCCTTTGTTCCTTTACTTTTTCCTTCGCCTCTCCATTGTTCTGCTGCTCGTGTCTTTGTGGGGAAATGGTACACAGTTTGTTCCATTTATCTCCCCCCGAGTGTCCCGCTCTCTCTTCCTGATTTGAAACACCTCCTAGACTCCTTGCCGGAGCCTGTGCTCCTGCTGGGTGACTTCAATTGTCGTCATTCTCTTTGGGGTGACGTTCTGACGAATACCCGGGGTCGCCTCCTTGAGCCGTTTCTCCTCTCTTCTTCCCTGTCTCTTCTGAATTCTGGTGAGCCCACTCATTTGGACTCTCGAACTCGCACCCTTTCTTGTCTTGATCTTTCTCTCTGCTCTTCTTCTCTTTACTTAGATTTCACATGGCAGGTTCTTGATGACCTCCATGGAAGTGATCATTTCCCCATCCTTGTTTCCTTTTTCTCTTTTCGCCCTTCCCTCTCTTTCCCTAGGTGGCAGTTTGCTAAGGCGGACTGGACCCTGTTTTCCCTCAGTGCTACTCTCTCTGACCTCTCCCTTCTGCCCCTCTCTCGCGCTCTCCTCCTTTTTCATGACACTGTCTTCGACGCTGCCCTCCGCTCTATTCCTCGCTCTTCCTCTCGGGGTCCACGGAAGTGCGTTCCCTGGTGGAATGCGGACTGTGCTCGGGCTGTCCGCTGTAAGCGTGCAGCCTGGAAGAAGCACCGCCGTAGGCAGACGACCGATTCTTTTCTTTTCTTTCGGAAAGCGAGTGCGGTGGCCCGTAGGGCCATCCGTACGGCTAAACGTGAATGTTGGGCATCTTATGTCTCGACAATTACGTCCGAAACCCCTCTGGCCCAGATCTGGAAGCGTATCCGCAAGATAGCGGGTAAGTTCGTTCCCGATGTTTCACCGGTCCTTCACCTCCATGATACTCTTGTGGCGGACCCGTTGCAGGTCGCTTCCGAACTGGGTTCCCACTTTTCTTCTGTTAGCTCTGGTCTTCATCTTCCCCAATCTTTCCTTCTTCGTAAACCTGTCCTTGAGTCTCGTCCTTTAGATTTCTGCACTCATCTTCAGCTTCCCTATAATGATCCCTTCTCTCTCTCTGAACTTCGTTCTGCCCTGGCCCTCTGCGGTTCTACGGCGGCGGGCTCCGATGGTATTCATTATGAGATGCTTCGCCATCTCCCTCCGAGCACGTCTCAGTATTTACTGAGTCTGTATAATCGGATCTGGGAGTCGTCGTCAGTCCCTGAGGACTGGCTCGATGCCGTTGTCCTCCCTGTTCGCAAACCAGGGTCTCTGGGTACTTCCCCTAAGGACTTTCGCCCTATTGCTCTCACAAGTTGTGTCTGCAAACTCTTTGAACGTATGGTTAACGTTCGTCTGATGTGGTTCCTGGAACACCATCACCTCCTCTCCCCTTCTCAATTTGGTTTCCGCAAGTGCCGCAGCACGACAGATGTCCTGGTGAACTTGGAGGTCTATATACGTACTGCTTTTGCTGCGAAGACCTCCGTTGTTGCCGTCCTTTTTGACCTAGAAAAGGCTTACGACACCACTTGGCGTTATCATATCCTATCTCAACTTCATTCTTTTGGCCTTCGTGGTCATCTCCCTCTCTTTCTCCGCAGCTTCCTCTCTCGTCGTTCCTTTCGAGTGCGCCTTGGTACCGCTCTCTCCCCCTTTTCAGCAATACGAAGGTGTGCCCCAGGGTAGTGTTCTGAGCACTACTCTTTTTCTGGTTGCCCTCAATGGTCTTCTTTCCTCTCTTCCTTCTGGTGTCTTCTCCGCTCTCTATGTCGATGATCTTACCCTTTGTTGTCAGGGTGATGATTCGCCTCTCCTTCAACGCCGGCTTCAACTTGCGATTGATGCCGTGTCGTCTTGGGCCACAGGTCATGGCTTCAAGTTCTCTACTTCTAAGACTTGTGCCATGACTTTTACGCGGAAACGGGTTGTTCTTCGTCCCTCTTTGTCACTTTATGGTCATCCCCTTGAATACAAAGATTCCGCGAAGCTTTTGGGGTTATTCCTTGACACTCGTTTGTCTTGGTCTCCCCATATCTCTTACCTCCGTGTTGAGTGCTCTAAGTCCCTTACCCTCCTTCGGGTCTTGTCCCATACTTCTTGGGGGGCAGATAGGCGCACTCTCCTTGCTTTACATTCCTCTCTCGTCCTGTCTAAGCTCGATTATGGTTGCCCTGCTTACTCGTCTGCTTCTCCTTCTACTCTTCGCCGTCTTGATGCTTTGCACCATACTGGGTTGCGCCTCAGTTCTGGTGCCTTTCGTTCGACTCCCGTCCTTAGCTTGTATGTTGACACTGGCTTCCTGTCTCTCCAGGACCGCCGTGATCGCTACTGTCTTCGCTATCTTGCGCGGTCCTTGCAACATCCTTCCTCTCGTCTCTGTCGTGCTTTAACTTTTACCCCTCCTGCGGTTCCTGTTCCTCTTCACCACCTCCCTCTTTCTGTCCGGTTATCTCGCCTGCAGGATTCTCTTTCCGTTCGTATTTCTGATGTTTCTCCTTGTGTTGTTCCTTCTTTGCCCCCGTGGAGGGTCCCTCTTCCGCGGTTTTGTACATCCTTGACTCGTATCACTAAAGCTTTTACCCCTCCTACAGTTCTAAAACGCCTTTTCCTCGAGCACTTTTCTTCTCACTCCCGCTCCGTTTCTGTCTTCACCGATGGGTCTAAGTCAGCGGACGGTGTTGGCTACTCTGTTGTTTTTCCTGATCGCACTTATATGTGTCGCTTGCCTCCGGAGACTAGCATCTTTACAGCGGAACTTTATGCTATTCTCTATGCTCTTCGTCTCCTGCTTTCTCGTTGTCAGTCTTCCTTTGTGGTTGTTGTTGACTCTCGTAGTGCCCTCATGGCTCTCGGGTGCTTTAATCCAGTTCATCCGGTAGTTGTCGAGATCCAGCATTGGCTGTTTCTCGTTCACAGTAAATTTAAGTCGGTTGAGTTTTGTTGGGTTCCCAGCCATATTGGCGTGTCTTTAAATGAGCGTGCGGATGCTGCCGCTAAGGAAGCTGTCCGCTCTTGTCCCATCTCTCGTAAAGGCATTCCGTATTCCGACTTTTACCCGGTTATCCATTCCTCAGTCCTTACCCGTTGGCAGGCTTCTTGGTTGTCTGTTACTGGTAACAAGCTACGTACTCTTAAATGTTGTGTTTCCTCGTGGCCGTCCTCCTTCCACCGTAACCGGCGGTGGGAAACAGCTCTAGCGAGGTTGCGTATTGGCCATACTCGCTTAACCCATGGTCACTTGATGGAGCGCCGCCCTGCTCCTTATTGTCCTAGTTGCATTGTCCCTCTTACGGTCGTGCATGTCCTTCTTGAATGTCCTGACTTCCAGGACGAGCGTGTGTCTTGCTTTCCGACCGCCCCTCGCGGTCACCTGTCCCTCGATAGAATTCTTGGTGACTCGGATACTTTTGATATCGTTCGCCTTATGCGTTTTTGTTCTCGTATTGGCATCCTTGGTGATATTTAGCGCCCTCTGATTATTTTGCGTATTTGATGGTGCTACATAGCCTTCCCGGTTTGGTGCCTTCTTTTGATAATTACTTACTTACTAAACCAGACTAAGCACAGCAATTGAGAATATAAAAACTGGAAGTGCAATTGCAAAATTTCATTAAAAAGATTCAACACAACAAGTGGCAATGCAAGAAATATGGATGTAGCACATAAACTGGACACAGGAATGTATATAACTGCTAGAAACAATTATTTCTTACTTCTCTCGCCTTTGAATTCAGTAATGACACTAGTAACAATTAATGAATAATGGAATCATATGCAGGGAATATTGAAATGTCTCAGAGAAACTGTGGGCCTCTGGAGTACTAAACCGGCTCCAATATTTAACAAGTCACTGAAAGATTAATTCATAAGATATTTTGGATATATTTACGTTAAACCTCATTAAATCATAGCACACGATATCTTAGCTCATATTTACTTAACTCAGGGCTGCAGGATTTGCAATATAACAGTGGCCAAAACGAAAAACGGTGACCTGACGTGTGAAGAGGACCATGTGAGGGCTTGTTTACAAACTGGTGCGATGGCAGCGCTCCTGGCGGCGGTGGCGCGAAACTCAGGGACCCCACACTGTTGATGCTGGAAGTGCGAAGATAAATTCTGACGACGACGATATTACGACGATGTCGGTGGAGAAACACGATTGGGAGGCAGGAGTTCACACAAAATGATGTAGCAGGGGCTGGTGGCGAGGTGTGTGAGCTTGGGAGGGAGGCAGGGTGGCGACACTAGTCAAACAATTGTAGTCTTTTTTTTCACCAATTCCTCTTGAATTACTGTACAACACCCACAATAATCAGTTGATACTTGCGACGATGGCTGACCACGATTTCAGTAGCTTGAACACTCACAAAGCTTAGATACTGTCAGCTTGGGCGGCGGCGGTGGTGGGTGCAGGTGGTTCCCACGTGGTGGCGCGAGGTTAAAAAATGGCTGGCGCGGAAGCTTCCTTCCTCCTCACTGATGAATGAGCGTTCTCACAGGAAAATATTGACCCTTACTTCTGAAACGTTGGCCTGGAGTAGTGGTTGATGGCAGGACCCCGGTCTGGCACAATATTTGATGCGTGGGTGGCAGGATGGCGGCTTATAGCGGTGGCGGTGGCGGCGGTTATGGCTGGAACACGAGGCGATGCTGGGTACTTGAACTTTTGTTTCCAGAAAAATTTCT
The DNA here is from genome assembly GCF_040958095.1 of Procambarus clarkii. Lineage (NCBI taxonomy): Eukaryota > Metazoa > Arthropoda > Malacostraca > Decapoda > Cambaridae > Procambarus > Procambarus clarkii. Next base: position 14,151,085 of record NC_091183.1, read on the forward strand.
GGGTCCCACTGCTGCTACCAGTATTCGTTTGCCTTGTTCGGGTAGAATGTAGACACAGTAGTCGCTTCTGTATATATTTATTGACTGAGATTGCAAGGTATATATCTGCCTAGCCGAGGTCCTTCTACTCTGAGCCTGTGAGGATAACTGCGGCTGCTGGGAGCATGCTTGATGCTCCTCTGTCTGGCATGACGTCAGAGGCCTACTTGCCTGTGATTGGTTACATTTCAACTGACAGAATTTTGAGTATAACACCCTACTACCACACCTCCACAACCACACTCACCCCACTACTACCACACCACCACAACCACACCACCACTACCACACACACACACACACACAACCACCCACACCACCAGTACCACACCACCAGTACCACTACTACCACACTACCGCTGCCACTACCAGACCATAACTACCACACCACCACTACCATACACTACCACTACAACGACACACTACCATACCCCCATTACCACACCACACCACTACCACCACACCACCACTATCACCACTAATACACCACCACTTCGACACCACCATTACCACACCACCACTACAACCACACCACAACCACACCACCACTACTACCACACCACCACTAGTACACTACTACTATCATACCACCACTAGTATACTACTACTACCACACCACCACTAGTACACCACATACATACACTTGATCATATATTGGACTTGTACCCAAGATTAACCATGTAATGTATCAATTATATAATGTATGTATGTGATGTAACTATATAACCTGAGCTTGTAAAAGCACCTTCATCGCCTTCAGTGATTAAGTGCTTAATTGTACACTAGTTTCTCTATCAGCTATCTCACTCTGTCAGAGTAAAAGAGACAAATGTATGTGAATGCATGTGTGTGTGTGTATATGTATGTATACATCTATGTATATATGTATGTGTACATATATATATGTGTGTGTGTATGTATATGTATGTGTATAAAGTACATATGGAAGCTGATCAGAATTACATTTCACCTTTGTAAATGCACATTAATGACACTATGTAAAAGACACATCAAACACTTAATGTAGAGCATACGTAAATCTGTGTATCTATGTATTTACGTATGTATCTTGAGATTATCTTGAGATGATTTCGGGGCTTTAGTGTCCCCGCGGCCCGGTCTTTGACCAGGCCTCCACCCCCAGGAAGCAGCCCGTGACAGCTGACTAACACCCAGGTACCTATTTAGTGCTAGGTAACAGGAGCGTAGGGTGAAAGAAACTCTGCCCAATGTTTCTCGCCGGCGCCTGGGATCGAACCCAGGACCACAGGATCACAAGTCCCGCGTGCTGTCCGCTCGGCCGACCGGCTCCGTCAGGTTAGCTTAGCATTTTAGCTCAGGTTAGCATTATGTAGGTTAGCTTAGCATTTTAAAAGCACCGAATCACCTTCTGTGGTTGATTGTTAAATAAACCCTTGAACTATATGTTTAACACATCTCTAACCATTCCAAGGAGGACAGAAGAAAATGTATATATGCTGGTTAGCATTGTAAACGTGTGGCCACGTTTGTGGTAGAAAAAAAGACACTACCACTACAACGACACACTACCACACCCCATTACCACACCACTACCACTACCACCACACTACCACTATCACCACTAATACACCACCACTATCACCACTAATACACCACCACTATCACCACTAATACACCACCACTATCACCACTAATACACCACCACTATCACCACTAATACACCACCACTATCACCACTAATACACCACCACTATCACCACTAATACACCACCACTATCACCACTAATACACCACCACTTTGACACCACCATTACCACACCACCACTACAACCACACCACAACCACACCACCACTACTACCACACCACAACTAGTACACCACTACTAGTACACCACTACTAGTACACCACAATTAGTACACCACTACTACCACACCACAACTAGTACACCACTACTACCACACAACAACTAGTACACCACAACTACCACACCACAACTAGTACACCACTACTATCACCACTACTACCACACAACTACTACCACACAACAACTAGTACACCACTACTACCACACCACAACTAGTACACCACTACTACCACACCACAACTAGTACACCACTACTACCACACCACAACTAGTACATCACTACTACCACACCACAACTAGTACACAACTACTACTACACCACAACTAGTACACTACTACTACCACACCCCCACTAGTACACTATTACTACCACACCACAACTATTACACCACAATTACCACACCAGTACTACCACACCACAACTAGTACATCACACCTAGTACACCACAACTAGTACACCACTACTACCATCACCACTACTACCATACAACTACTACCACACCACAACTAGTACACCACTACTACCACACCACAACTAGTACACCACTACTACCACACCACAACTAGTACACCACTACTACCACACCACAACTAGTACACCACTACCACCACACCACAACTAGTACACCACTACTACCACACCACAACTAGTACACCACTACTACCACACAACAACTAGTACACCACTACTACCACACAACAACTAGTACACCACTACAACCACACCACAACTAGTACACCACTACTACCACACAACAACTAGTACACCACTACTACCACACCACAACTAATACACCACTACTACCACACCACAACTAGTACACCACTACTACCACACAACAACTAGTACACCACTACTACCACACCACAACTAATACACCACAACTACTACCTAATAAGCCAAGTTTTCCTAAAAATATATATTTTCTCTAATTTTTTTCTTATGAAATGATAAAGCTACCCATTTCATTATGTATAAGGTCAATTTTTTTTTATTGAGTTAAAATTAACGTAGATATATGACCGAACCTAACCTAACCTATCTTTATAGGTTAGGTTAGGTAGTCGAAAAAGTTAGGTTAGGTTAGGTAGTCGAAAAACAATTAATTCGTGAAAACTTGGCTTATTAGGCAAATCGGGCCTTGCATAGTAGGCTCAGAAGTGCGTTCTGGCTACTAGGTACGACATTATATATATATATATATATATATATATATATATATATATATATATATATATATATATATATATATATAATATTAATAATATATATATATATATATAATATATATATATTGTGACGATAATCTCTTTCAAGAGAGATTGAGCCTGCTCTTCCCTACATAAAGTTACTTATATAATACAACAATAAGATGCTAAATTCAAGATACGTCTACCAGTAGCACAAAACGTTTTGACCAGGAGGCAAACGTACCCTAAACTCCCCCCTACTCCACACTCCCTCCATGCCGGCTCACCACCATCATCAACCAGCAAACTTCCATTCCCAGCCTGCCTGTTTCTGATTGGTGACCCGCCAAATGCACACCTGCACCTCTGCACCTCAGCTCCCTCTACTTAGTCAATGCCTGGGCTTGAACCAGTCATTGAAGTTAGAATATCTTGTGCTCTCAAGCTGTGAACAACAAACTGATATACGCTCTGTCTATCAGGTGGATGTTTCTTAGCTAGCGCTTTATTCTCAGCACCTGCTTATTTCATTTTGGCTTTATATTATCGAGAAACGTCATCCATGTTCTTAATTTTTATGTTATATTTTTTGACTTGTTTGTTTGCACTGTATTGCAGCCAAGGAATTGTCTTTGTTTTTAATTTGCTTTCAATTTAATTAAAGTTTCATTATTCATACTATGTGTTTTGCGTGTATTCCCTTACTTTACCACAGACAACAGCCAAGCAGTCGATCTTTTTTTCTTTAATGTGATAGGCATTGACACTAGCCTTTAGGAGGACTGCCGAACATCTACACTCCTTCATTTTCCCGTCACATTAAATGGGGGCCTGTTCTAGGAGCCTCACTCAAGTACTAGTACCAGAACATCAATTTGTGGTAAGTGTACTTGGCTTTGATACAGTTGCTTTTCAATAGTTTTATTACTTTTAATATTTATATGGTGCTGTGTGTATTGTGCATTCCAAGAGTAGCATATTGTGAGTGTTGGATAACTTTGGATTACGTGGTGACTGAAGGCCTCAGTCTTCTCTTAATTGATCATCCCTCCCT